>NW_008621989.1:0-941 GCF_000691845.1 Merops nubicus
TTAATGAAGGGGAAGGGAAGAGGCCTGTGCCCCTGGCAGGCTGGACACCTTCCCTGCAGGACCAAGGAGTCCCCTCCAGGGCATGCAGGGTCAGTATGCCCAGATGAACAGCACATCCAAGCCCAGAGGTGTCCAGTGTGGGCCACCACCCAGCCAAGGACCAGCAGCAGGTACCAAAAAGCCCTGTGTCTTGTCCAGAGGAGTCCCCAGGCTCCCTCTGCAGTGAGGTGAACAGCTCAGGGGGTCAATCCAGCCTCTGAGGCAGGGGTGTGGGTTAGACAGACTCAGCTGCCCTGGGGAAAGAGGCATCTCCAGGGAGGGGTGGGTTGAGATCACAGAATCCCAACTGGGCAGGGGTTGAGACTGCTGGAGATTCTCATTGAGCCCCCTCTGCTCCAGCAGGGTCAAGGGGAACCTCCCTTGACCCATCACTGGGCACCACTGACAAGAATCTGGCCCCAGCCTCTTGCCCCCACCCACTTCACATGCTGCTCCTCATTGAGAAGACCCCCAACTCCTCCCTAATGAGTGAGATGCTGCTCCTTGCTCAGTGACACCCCTTTGCCCCCTCCCCTCCCATGGCATTACCCCCGGGGGAGGGGCTGGGGAGCATCCAGAGCTCAGCCCTCCCCCACCCCACGGGTCCCCTGCGCTCACCTAGGAGCAGGAACTTCCTGCTGTCCCCGTAGAGCTGCTTGAGGTTGATGCAGAACTCGTGGATGGAGGCCCCGTTGCGGTACTCGTGCAGCAGCATGGCAAACTGCTGGATCTCCTGGGAGGAGAGCTTCGTCCGCAGCTGGGGGCACAGGGGGTGCCCGTCACTGCCAGCCTGCCACACAGCTCTGGGCTCCAGCCCAGCCACCCACCCTGGGGGGAAATCCTGCCCCGTGTCCCAACAAACCTCCCCCGGGGCAGCTTCGGCCCATTGCCTCTTGTTCTGT
>NW_008621990.1:0-8946 GCF_000691845.1 Merops nubicus
GCAGCCCCTGGGGGTGTGTGTGTGGGGTTTGGTCTCTTTGTTTTGGGTTTTCGGTTTTCTTTCCCTTTCTGCCGGGGCACGGAGAGGGGCTGGAGAGCCCAGCCGAGCTGTTTGTATAGGACACGGAGCCTGGAAGGCAGCCGAGGCGATGGGGACAGAGAGCTCCTCTTCCCCTTCCTCCCCGTGCAGGTGCTCACCCGAAAAATCATGACGCCTAGAATGAACCTAAAAGACAATGGTTCTTCCCCTAAAATTTGTCAGCGAGAGTGCACATGGGAGACAAACTCAGAAAGGGGGATAAACCAAGGAATTCTTTAAAATGCACTTTTGTGGGTTGCTTAAGGTATACAGAAACATAGAATCTCGGAATGGTTTGGGTCGGAAGGGACCTTACAGATCATCTAGTTCCAATTCCCCAAATATACCCAGGTTTGGGAATGAATCACAGCCGATCACAGCAGAGGGATGCAGGGGAGCATCCCTCCTCTTCTTGCAAGAGCTTCTACCCGAGCACCACCTATGAACCCCCCGCCAAACCCTGCCTCTGCAGAAAAGCAAGTCAGTCTCCTTCCATGGGGAAGAGCAGAGCAGATCCACGAGCACACAGACACCTCCTTTACCCCCCGAGTCCCTCGTGTTGCCTCCTCTCCAGAAGGAGAACCAGTGTCCAGGAGATGGGATCACATCTGCCCTCCCTGCCGGACGTGCCCGTTCCTGGTCAGCCCGAGGAGCAGGTCACACACCACACGCTGTGACTGGACAGACCTGCTAAGCTCAACACAACAGGATAAGAAGCTTTGGGGGAGACTCATCTGATGACGAGGTCGTCTCCTTGCAATCTCCAGTTTGTTCCTCTCAGGCTGTTCCTTTTTCCTCTGAGGCAAGTCAGGGTCTCATTTCTGGCCCCAAATCCGGGTGTGACTTCGTGCTGTGAGTGACCAGTTCCATCTTCCTTTCAAAGAAACATGCTTCTTACAGGGGTGTGAGAAGGAGATGGCAGCTGAACCGACAGGGGCTCCATCATTTGACTGCAGGAAGGCATTGCTCGACTCTCCCTTAAGGCAGCAGGATTAGTCCTAAAGTGCTATGAATGTTAAACCCCTCATTTGGACATATTAACAGCAGTGTTGTCATTCAAATCAGCCCCGGGGAGAAGCAGCAAACAAACAAGCAAACTCTGAATGCCTAAGATCAGAAACCAGACTGTGATGACAAATAAAATTGGTTTTAAATAGTAAAGGATATTGATTATATGACCAGGGCACTACGAGTAACCAGAGCAGCAATTAATGCAGTCAGATACAATCCAACACATTTTATTACAGGTGAAAGCAATACACCCAGAGAAGAAAACAATTTATTCCACCCAGGAAACTGGGGACTGAAGAATCTCTGGCATTATTTGTCTTCCCAGGAAGATGGCTTTGGGGTGGTGGAGGCAATAGGAATGAAGAACAGTTTATTTTTTAATGAAAATATGAACTATTTTTTTTTTATTGTACATGAAATATTCCTTAGAAACTCACTCTGCACCTTAGGGTCAGCATTGAACCTGAGTGCTGAGAGCAGGCTGGGGTTGGGCTGGTTGGTGCTAGGTGCTCTGGGGACAGCCCAGGTTGAAGGCAAGTTGGTACCTGGCCTTAGGGCCATTTCTGAAGGTTTCCTGCATCTCCTGTGCTGCCTCCTGCTTCCAACCCCCTCCCCTAGGCAGAGCTATTTTCCAGCTCTGTGGTGCTACAAAGGAAACATCCTGTGAAACAGCAAAAGGTTTCGCTGCTCAGATTTTATGTTTGACTTAATCAGGATTTTTTCTGCCTGCAGTTTTATCTTGCTAAGCTGAGGAAAAGTGTTGGCTGGGACTCCACAAGCATCTGAAAGAAAACACACTGATTCCCCTTGGCTTTTTAAGAAGGGTGATACCACAGGGATAACATAGCCTGTATTTCAGAGAGACTTAAAACTCCCAGAGCCTGATCTTATCCTCTTCATTCCTATCGTTTCTTATCTGTGCTGGTAAAGCAGGAGCCCTTGGCACAGAGGGGATCTGCCTTTAAGAATCCCAGTAGCCTTACTGGTTTTAGTGGGGCTGCTCACAAGCTGGAGGTTGGACACTTGGCTCAGGGCTGTAGTCTCCACCCCTTATGGTTACAGACACCAGTGGAGTGTTTGAGTCTCCTGAAAACAGGCTGGGTTTTTTTGGTTACTCTTGGCAGGCCAATCGCCTGCAGACCTCCAGAAAATCTATTTCCATGAGACAAAATATCAGCTTAGCTGAATTTGGACATAAGTGAATGAAATGCATAGAACTTAGATCCTAATTAGGTTTATTTAATTAGCAGGTGGATTAACAGGGCGCCATTGGATGAGGCAGCCCAGAGGCTGCCAAAACACAGTGTCACCCCTGATGTGCAGCACACCACCAGTGACCCCCCACTGCCACTACACAGTGGCACTTGGCTTGGCATGGCCACAGCAGCCACCAGCATCTCCTAAAAACTGTGGGAATTCCTGACTCAATTCCTGCACGAATAACCTGCAACAACAGGACCTTGTTGTCACTTGTTCCTGGCTGATTGCATCCAAATTTCTTCAAGAAGTTGAAGGTCTCCTTCAGAGGAACTCCAGTAGCACAGCTAGCAAGCTTGAAACAAGGCAGCAGTACCTTACCAGATCTTGTTATCTCTCATCTCCGCAGCCTCCTCGCTCTGACAGATCAAGATGAGCAATAGAGGCTAAAAGTATTAGCTGGGGACACGTCTTTTCAGAGCCCAAACCCTGTAATTGTCACAGCTGCTGAAAGCTATAGCTGGTCTTACATCCCACGATACACATGGGGTGCATTATTCTGCTCAGTTCATTTACATCCACCTCCTCTCCATTTTAATAACCTCATCTGGGTCCCAGCACCTTTACAGATGTCTGATCAAAGGCAGTGGTGTCAGAGCACTCCAACCTTCACATCCAGAAGGCAAAATGTGCCCATCCCAGTGTTTTATGGCCTTATGAGCTAATCAGCCAGCCCTCTCCCCCCCTCCAGGGCAGGCAGCAGCCTTCCCAAGGTGGCGTGTCACTTCATATTTCTCTATCACAAATGAGAAGTAAAATCCACTGCCAGTTGCCTGACTGATGGCAGCTTCCACTGTGCAGAGCAGGACTGGCAGGGGACACGTTCAAAACAGCCAGTTGGGAAGATTTCATCTAAGAGCTGGGTGAGCTGGGAAGCTTCATGCCACAGGATGTTGTGGATGCTTAAAATGTGCCTGGGTACAAGTGGACTAGGATAAATCATCTTCCTGGGGAGGAGGAGAAAAGGGCACAAGGCTCTGCCCTGTCTCCTCAGATGCAGTGGCAGGACCTAACTGCTGGTGAGCAGAGGTTGCCACCGTTCACTGTGGGCAGCCAGGTCTGGCTGTAAGAACTGGGCTCTGGGATACTCCCCTGGGTGCTACTGAAGACTTTTTACATGGAAAAGGATTACTGAACCAGCTAGAGAAAGAGAGGTCATGAAAAAAAAAGGCACGGACGTTTGACCTAATTTTAAACCTGTTATTTTTTAAACCTCCCATTACCCTGGAGTAATAACCAGAGTTGTCCCAGAGCCCAGCTGCTCTGGGACTGAAGCCAAAGCCAAGACAATCAAAGCAGAAGACCTAAGAGAGGTGGCACTAGCACAGACATGTCCTACTTCTCTCCAGAGGGACCAGAGAGGTTGAGAAGCCCAAATTGAGCAGCACTGGTACATCCTTAGCAAGTGATGTCCAAAGGAACCACACTATGCTCCCTCTTCTTTTGCAGCCTGGTGAATCCATCACGGAACAACACAGCCCTGTGAGAGCAATGCACAATGTTTTAAAAACTCTTCTCATCACGACACAAGAAAGGAAACAACCTCAATGGCTTTTATGCTTTGAAATCGTTCCCCAGCAGCCCAGGGCAGCCTGTAAAGTTTATCAGAACTGGTGTGTGAAATCTGTCATTTTTCCCTCTGATCCCTGAAAAGTCTTAGATCTCAGGGGGGAGGCAGCTTCTAATCAGGCTTCTTGGCATCTCTTCACCACCATCATCTCCAATCCCATTTCTAATTCTCTAACTCTGCCTTGCTGAGCCTCACAACAATCCCTCATCCCCCTTTGATGAGCAGGTGGAGGATGGGAGAGGTGGAAGGATTCTGTGATTCTATTCCATGAAGGCACATTCATGAAGCTCTCTGGTAGGTCAGAATAATGGGAGGTGAACAATTTGTCCCCACCTAGCTGACACAGGTACCTCGTTTGTCTGATCAAGGGCTGGTACAGAGGAAACATGAGTGGTATCATTCCTCCCCTGGATCACACACCCAGACACCCGTTTACTGCTACGGTGGAGCCACAGTTCAAATTTACACTTTTACAGCTTTAATAAGATGTCTTGACAATTCTGCCACAGCGTCCCCCAAGCAGCCTTTCAAATGACTCTTTTTCTAGCTCTCCCTGACTATAAAGGAAAAATGGAGACAGGAACACCCAGGAGGCTGCCAGCATTTTTGTTAGGCTGAAGGGGGTGCCTCGTGCCACGGCCCATCACCTCACCCTAGCAGCAGCACCGAGGAGCCTCCCACATTCCCTCAAATTCCCTCACATTCCCAGTCTGTCTTATTTACCACCAAGACCAATAACAGTACTGAACTACTTTGGGAAGAGCTGCTCAAATCAGGATTGCAGCAGCTCTGGGGACTGCATGCCAGCGTTCCCAGGGAAATGGTGCAGGTGGTTTCATGGGCAGGGCGTGGGGTGGAGGGCAGGCAGTGCCCGAAGGGTTAATTCATGCAGGAAAAGCAACTGTCACAGCTGACACCCAGCATCTCAGCCCCTGCAATCCGAGTCCCTGGCATGACCGAAACCACATATCCAGCTGCAATTTCACCCCGCAGTGTGACCAAGAAGTAATTCAAGGCAGCTGACAAGGTCCCTGGGTATTGATACCGAGTGATTATTCAAGGTTTCCATGCAACAGTTGCATTTCTCAAGTGATATGAAAATGAAAAAAAGAAGAGCCTAAAGGCTGAGAGCAATCTCCAGTTTTGGGGAGTGGCTTGGGGTGCTCTCCTTGAGACAAGCTGCTTCCCCACTTGCTTAGGAATCTTTTTTTTTTCCTCTCAAAACCATTATGAACTTCCCCAGGCCAAATTAACAAGTCTCGAGTGATACAATGGAGAAGAAATGAATAACAAGTTTCTTTTAGTGTCTTTTGAAGGACATGTGCAGCAGGGTGTGCACAAGTGTGTCAGGAGCTGGTGTGCAGGGGCACTGCCCCAAGGTTGGTGGTGTGAGACGTGGAGCCAGAGGCCATTCAAACACACACACACACAAACCAGCTCCTTTTCCACCGTGTTTTCAGTGATATTCTCTCCAATCCCAGCCCCCAAGAGCTAATATGTATTAAGAAGTCAGCAGTGTCAGGTGCCACCAGGCTGAAGGAGCATTTGTTACCCACATTTACTTTAGAAAGAATTAATTGCCTTGGAAATAAGCCATTTGAACCAGCCTCCCAAAGTTCACCCTGAATATCCACGGAGTAGGAACAGGCAGTTAGCTGCCCTTCAGGCTTCTTCATCCTGCCTATCCTGGAGGCTGTGGTGTGTGATCCACAGTGTAGGCAGGACTCCTGGTTTAGCTCTAGGACTAAACTCCTGCCCAAACTCCAGCTTTTCTTGCCTAGGGCTGTGCTGGTCATTAGATTTAGTTACACATTTTGCCAGTGTTAAGTTAACTGAGGAAAGGTATCAGCAAAGCCCTCAGACACCATTTTCTCAGCTGAAAAGGAAGGACAAGGTCACGTTGCCTTGGACAATGGGAGGGCAGTGATTATTTTATTAATGTGGCATTTATAGAAAGCTAATGGCAATTTTCGTGGTGGCTGGGTAAGATTGCTGTGCTGTGGCTGCCAAATGCAATGAATAACAACAGCCCTGAATTAATTAATACTAAATACATTTTATTTATCCAGCATAATAAACAACAATTAACATAAACATGGGGTAATAATAAAAATCAACCATTTAATAAAAACTGGGCTGACGTTTCATCCCCCGGCAGAAGATACTTCACACGTTCCTTTTCTTATATTTTTTGTTAGGTGACATACTGTTAGTGGGAATGAGCTTCTGTCAAGATCTACAAAAGTAAGACACCCCTCCCCAAAGTCACTCTGAGTTCTCAAGCCTATTAGGTTAAAAACAAGATCAAGTCCTTGGAGGCTCAGCTCACCTGAGCCTGCTTACAGGGTCACCTAAGACCCCTCTGACAGCCCACGGGGTGTTTTCCAGAGCATGCAGCACACAGAAGTACCCAAAAACCCTCCAAGGAAAGGGTGTTATCACATTCCATTAATTAAATAGATCAATTAATGTTGTTTTATTATTATTCATTCAGTTATATAAGTCATAAGTAATGACAACAGAACTTGCACAGTGACAATTTATCACGCAAAAAGGTCTATACCTTGCTGTTCAGATTTATTAAATAGATTTATCTAACAAGACTATCTACCTTTCTTTTTGTTCCCCCTCAATTTAAGCGTTGTGACACCCTGCACATTACTCTGATATAGTGCCTAATCGGGGGTGTGTTGGGAGAGAAAAAGGCAATAAAAATCCACCACTTCTCAGTCCACGAGTGTTGCTAGTACCGAGTATTGTATTCAGCCCACATAGGTGTTATTAACAAGTCAACGCAGGGGTTTGGTTTTCTTTTTCCTTTAATATTTGAAGAGTCATGAGGAATCCCTCCCAACCCCATGCTCACACTGTCGGCTGTCCTAGAAGAGCATTTTTCAGGTATGTTTTTGTGCAATTTAAACTGAACGGTAACACCACTTCAGTTATGTCAGGGGCTGCAATATTTAATAGCCCAAATCAAGACTTATTAATAGATTAGAAAGGGTTTGGGAAATCTGTAAAGGAGGAAGAAGTGAAAATGAATGCTCGTTGGTTTAAATCCTCTTCCAGAGACTTTGGTTTAGCTGAGAAATTTCAAAGCTATCATTCAAAATCATTAACTTACAAGCAAAATGGCACACTAGGTAGGTTACCTTAATAAGCTTTCACTTGCTGTTATCCCTCTCCATTGCAATTATGATGCACATATTCACAAAATCTTTGCAGAATTTGGTCTAGCTCTTTTCTGTGCTCTCAAATCAGGCTGCCCTTTACACGTTTGTGTGTTATCCTTTTGTAGCCAAGTAAAACCATTTCTATCTGAAAAATCTCAGCACGGAAAACAGCTCAAAGAGACTGCCTGTACTTTATTATTTTATCCTGTAATTTGTTGCTTATCATCACGTTTCATATGTGCTTGGCAGAGCGGGCATAACAATTATAACAATGACAATTGTGCTAAAAATATTTGTAATTTAGTTTCGAGCTAGAATCAGTCAGAACTGGAGAAAGGGAAGAAGTAGGGAACACAATGCAGGGTGCCTTTGTAAATGTTTCTGGTTGGCACTATCTATTATCTTAGAATAGATACTTGCCACACATTGCAGAGATGGGAAGAGAGCTATGCACCCATCCCAAATTCCAGGAATGAAGCAAACTGGACTTGCCAGGGAATGGTGTGCATTTATTTGCTTGCTAAGAAAGGCAAATGTTTGTGGCTTCCCTTCATTCCAACCGAAAACCAGCCAGTCCCATCCTGCAGCCTGCACTCATGTAGGTAGGTCTGTGCTGCTTGCTGTACATCACGGCTTAAAGATGACTCCTGGTTTAGGGCAAATTGCTGTATTATCATCACAGCGAAAAGAGCAGCATTATTTCGTGGTTCTTTGGTGACAGCAGCTCTGATCCCAGAGGGATGAAGCTACTGCTGCAGGAGTCCACTGCCCAGACAGTGTGAACAGCAATGTTTGGTCAAGGAGCAGCAGGGCAGGGACCAGTCTCCTGGCTCTGCACCACAAGGGATGGAAATAGTTGCCCAACACTGCTCCCCTGAGGCTGTGAGGACAAATATTGAACGTGCAGCTTGAGCTCTTCCAGACCCGCTGCAGAACCACCACCGACACCAACCCCTGCCCTGTCCACGGAGTGTACAGAACAACTACGATTAATATCATCATCAGACCTTCTCATACAGCCTCGGTATGATGGGAACCTCACTGCCCATTAATTCCTGTTTACCAGAAAACAACGGAGCTTATCAGAAGAGACAACTTTCTCCTTAACTGGAAGAACAAATTATTTAAGCCAAGTTTGCTTTATATGTCATAGCCCTCCCTCTGTCCTTCCTCCTTAAGGGCCCATTATCTTCCCTTTGATGCGAGGGGGTTATGTGGGTAGCTACCATTAATGGTAATGAAAATGGCTTCTGTTAATCTCCCCTGCACTGATAGTAAGATAATAGCCTGCTTATTAAGTACGAAGGCCAGCGGAGGAGTTGCACTGAAATGAGAAGCATAGTGTCTCCGTGGGACACATATGTAAATGTACAAGCAGTGCTCTGTGTCTACAGTTGATTAAAAAGAAATTAGTGAGAGCATAAATACAATCTCCTGGCACATGCCACCGAGCACTGCAACACAGCTCCAGGCCCTCTTCCCATCCCATACACCCTTGGCTGTGGGGACTATATTTGGAGAGAATTGGGTGGAAATTGTCCTCTGGTATCAAGCAAAGTGAGCTCTCTCGTTTTACAGCCCTTCAGCGTGGTCTCCTGGCCTAGGAGGAATGTGTGACCTCAACTACAAACCCCTCACAGCTCATGGAAATAAATGACCATAAAAGACCCCACAATTTGATATAATTCACCTTTATGGGCAGCCTCCCCTCAGAGCTAAACCACCGAGTGTTTGGTTTTTTTTTTCAGTCTGGACGTGAAGTGAGTGGAGTGCACACAGAATCATGGAGTTGTTTAGGTTTGGAAAGACATTTAAGATCGTGAGTACAATCGTTAACTGAGCACTGCCAGGTCCCCA
>NW_008621991.1:0-3387 GCF_000691845.1 Merops nubicus
ACCAGCAGCTTTGATGAGTGTATGCAGGCAGAAAAATGTATCTTTATACCCGGTAAAGGAAAGGGGAAAACGGATGAGGTTGCACAGAACCCTCCTCCAGGCAGGAGAGGCTGCACTGGAGGAAAGTATTGCTCATAATGACACTTAAGCCCAGACACTTGAATGCTAAAGGTTAAACTTACATTCTTCAAGAAAGGGCTCCTTGCCAGCTTGAACTGTGTTGTGTGTTCACTACTGCCTTCTCCTCCTCTCATCCACTCTCCGTCCACTTTTGGTATTTGCTGAAATAACTGAGGTGGTGGGGTGGGGTTTTCCACCCCCCCACACTCCCCTGTTGCACTCCCCCAAATATATGCTGTCTGTGCCAGTCCTCAGCCTTACGTCTCTCAGTTAAAAAAAAAAAAAAAAAAAAATTCTGTCCAATGCCAGCAGAAAAGTGAAGATTTTTTTTTCCTTAGCTGCAAAATGCAGAAAAGACCAGCCTAGACACATTTTCTGTCCTCCAGTGACACAAAGAATTCATAGAATGCCAGCCACTTAATCCATGTCCTTATCTGAACAGCCATAATGTATATTCTGACAATAAAGTTAAAAACTTACTATGGAATTAAAACACAAACTGAAAGGCTTATATAAATACAGTAAACAATAGGGTAGGGAAATAACTTCTGGAGACTCTCATCACCAGGGATGGAGACAAAACTGGTAGCAGTGCTTCCAAACGTTCAAACCAAGGAAGGAGAAGCAGGAAAATGCCCACCCAGGAGCAGCATTTACGATGAATTTCAGTATAGTATGAAGAAACAGACACGCTGTTTGGATGCTGCATTTAGATCTTAATGATCAAAGAGCACCTTCTCCATACACTTTCATGCTTCTCCCCAGAGATATTTCCCATTTAAAACAGAATGGAAAGAACATTATGGTTGTGCACGCCTTCTAAAACAGCCCCTTTTACACAGTACCACGTAGGCTTTCCGTGGAGAATCAGTCTTTGGTGAAAGCAAGAGGCAGGGATGCCTATGTCTCAGCAGCAGCAGGTAAAGGAGACCCAGACTGGAGGGCTGGATCAAACACTTCGAGGAGGAGCATGGAAAAGAGCCAGGGTGAGCTTCAGATGTCAAACGCAATTTTTATTTGGGTTCAGAGATGATAAAAGGCTAGTGATGTTCATTTTTCCTACTTCCTGCAGCAAGGGAACAGGGGGTTGCAGTGCTCCGCATCCCTCTAAACAACAGCTCACTGCAGTGTATTTCTTGGCACAGCCCTAATTGTATCTTCGGGTCCCAGTGGAAGTTCACACTTTTTAATATCTCTTATTGCTTCTGCAACTGCTGCCACTAGTCAGCAATCACAAACAGGAAGCTGTGACTCAGCAGAGCCATACCCTGCTGGCCACAGCGGCCCGACGAGAGGGAAGGTCCTGCAAAACACCCGCCAAGGGCTGGGGCCAGGCAGGCACCGCCACGGGCTGTGCTGCAGGGCTCTGGACGCCCTGACCAACCTGGGGACCTGGAGACTCGGTCCCCAGCTCAGCTCTTCAGGTTACACCAGCACCTGGGAGCTAAAGGCTCTGCTGTTGCTCTGGGCCCCAGCGCTGTAGGAGAGGTTTCCCAAAGTGGGTCCCCAGAGCACAGGGCCCTCACGGCAGGTCAAGAGAGGACACAGGCACTGACACCGGCCCCGGGTTCAGTTGCTCCAAAAAGCAGGGGTTTTCCCCCGTTAGAGAGAGGCACGGCAGAGGAGGCCACCGGTGACCCCTTGGCTGGGAGACACCAGCACGACCCCGTGGTCACACCAGCGGTGCCCAGGGCTCGGCTGCACCACGGCTCTCGTAGCACAGGCAGCAGATGATCTATTCCGAGCCCGGTTTCGTCTGTTTTCTAACTGTATTTAGCAGCGAGTTTACTCCAGACTGAGCCTGCGTGAGTAAGTGTGTGTGTAAGGGTTGAGGATTGGCTGCGGCAGGCAGAGGGTTTGCTGAAAGGCTTGTTAAGGAAGCACTACTGACCATGCAATCCAATTACATAATGCTTCAAAAAATAACCGTGCTGGGAGTCGTGTCTGGGCAGCGCATTTCGGCAACAGAAAGAGGTATCAAATGTCTGTCTTCCAACCCAAGGGCTGAGAGTGTATTTGTGCCACAATCTGACACTGCACCTCGGCTGTAAACTGCTCTGAAGAGGAAACTTGCTTCCAGGGGAAATGTCTGCTGTTCCCTTTCAAGGCAGTGCTGCACCCTGCAGACTGACGTTATTTGAGTCCTTGTAAAATTACCACTAATCTCTGCACTCAGAATGCCTTGCATTTTATGGGTACTTGCTATGACGGCAGCTTTGTTTTCTGGAGGTAAAGGGAAGCGCTGACCAGGGAGAAGGCGGCACCTGACCATCAGTAGTGGCTTGTGAGGGTGTCTTCCCTAGCTTTCTATCCTTGCAGTTTCCCTTTACAGCTCCCAACAGGACTGACATACTGATGATGCACAGCCTCACACTATCATGCCTGAAAAACGCCTGAAAAAAAAAAAATAAAAAAAAATAGGCTGTCCTGCCTGGAAAGGATACAGCCCCTGTCCCAGGCAGGAGCCTGCATGGTGCTGCGCCTTCCTTCTGCTGAGATCGATGACAAGGGAGGGGAGGGCCAGGCTCCCAGAGCAGCAGGAGGCTCAGTCCACATGTTATGTTTGGGATGACTGGGGATTTAGAAAACCCCGTCTCCAGGCAGCGCAGGTAGTTTTTATCGTAGTTACTAATTTAACTGCTAGGCTGCTCTGAAAGGTGTCACAGAAAAGGAACATTTCTAGTGAATGAGGAAAGAGCAAACTAAGAATATTCTTGGTGTGTTGTGGAGCTTTCTGTACCTGAACTCCTGTTGTTCAGTTGCTGGAAATGCTTTACACGATGTAAGCCAGCTTCTATACTAGCAAAGAACACCCAGATTTTAACCTGTTCCCAGCCCAGGGAGCAGCAGAGCTCCTCGTTTGGCCAACCTGGCTGGCATCTGGGGCCCCTCTGCCAGAGACAACCCCCCTGCTGCTCCCGCCCGGGGCCCTTGCTGGCCTCACCTGGGATCTTCCAGAAAGGGAGGGGCAAAGCAGCTCTGCTGCAAATACTGCCTGGAAAATCAACAAGCTCTACCTCTCACCTGCCGGCACCAACTTCCAGAGCGGGCCCCGCGCTCTGAAGCTGTGACACAGGAGAGGCGGGGGCTTGCTCTGCTCCCCTGCATCTGCTGCCTCTGCTCCCAGCGCCCTGCTGCAGGCCGGGCAAGCTGCCTGCGAGGACAGCGTCGGGGAGGAAAGGGTGAAGGCAGAGCTCCTCCAGCCTGGCTGCACGCTCCATCCGCTGCCTTCCTCCCATCTATTTCTAGACTGTTTACCTGGCAAGC
>NW_008621992.1:0-10225 GCF_000691845.1 Merops nubicus
TTGGAACTCGGGGTGGACGTGGCTCTCCAGTGCACGGAGACCACGGGGCAGCTGTTGGCTGAGAAGGTTCCCTTCTGCTCAGACCTTTCCTTTGTGCTTTTTCACTCTATTTCAGAGTAACTCTTTGCCTCCTTGCACTTAACTGGAAACTAAAGGTTGCGAATTTTCTGTTCGTGTATTTACTGTCACCTTTATCTGACTTCCTTCCCTCTCCCAAATACACTTTTATTGTTACAATCAAAATGCATCCTCTCTAGGACAGGTTTACAGCTGAGGAGGAACAGTGTGGTGAATAGCTGGATTTGATATCCTGTGCCAAAGGCACAAAGCAGCTGTCAACAGCTATTAGTAATTTGTTTCAAGTTTTTTTTAAAGTGTAATGTTTTAAAGATAAGTTTTCACATTTTGTAATGAATTCCAAAAGGTGGCAACTGTAATCACAAGAAACACTTCATCTTTTTCCCTTTTCTTTTTGTTTTGTCCACTGTTCTGCATTAAAGGATTCCTCTTGTTCCTGCAGAGCTGCCTTTGTGTGTCTGTGGAATTATCTAGGGAATTTTTGTCTCAAACATCTTACTAGTGTATTCCTTGTTTCCACACAGTTTGGTAATTTTCCACGGCCTGTGTTTGTGTCGCCTGTTTTGTGGGCTTTGTGTCATGGTGCACTCACAGAGGCAGCAGCTGGCCTGAGTGATATGGCTGAGGCAGGACTTGGTGCCTTAAACATTTTCCTCTGCTGGGGCCAGCAAGGAAGGGACTCTCAGCTGGAACACAGCAGGAAGATTATCTGGACTAGGACTCATTTCACTCTCCATTTACCTGGGACTCCTCCAAATGTTTGCATCTCTGGAGGCAGGATCAGGCAAACAGGAAAGTTTAGGAGGTCTTTTGTAAGAGCCACTTGAACAGTTCTAATTTTAAGCACAAGTGAACCTAGGTTTGATTCTTCCCTGAAGTCTTTATCTGAAGCAAACTTGTTCTGCGAGTGCTTCACTGGTGCTAAATGGTATTTTTGGTTTGCCAATTTATTTGTGTGTACTGAAACTTAAGTGGTGGGAGAGGCTGGGAAAAGGAATCTGGTTTCCTTTGGGCTGTGTGGGGACTGAGGGCAAAGTGAGAAACAGCCAGTCCTGCCTTAGGGTGCACGTTGATGGAAACAGCTGTAGGGGCTGCTGTGATGTATTAAATGTTTTAGAAAATCAGGCTTTAGTTGTGAACACGAGGCTATGGTCACTTAGTGAAATAATATCTGGGTTTTTCCACTGCAGCTTAAAGTGGGTCCCTGCAGCTTCTCTGCACTTGGCCTTTTCCAGCAGCCTTTGATCAGCCTGCGTTCAGCTCTCTTCGCTCAGAAACCTGTTTCTTGGGATTATTTCTTTTCATGGCTTCATCTCACCTCCTGGAGGGCAGATTAGTAATAAATGCTCTTTACCTCTGCTGGATCTGTGCTTTCTATAGATATGTATAATTTTTTTGGTCTTCTTTTAAGTATTTTGCCAAAGCTTAAGGTGAAAGTAATTAATACTAGCAAGAAAAAGGCTGTTGTGACTAAGCTTATAATTAGCTGTTGTTAAAAGGAGTTGGGCTGTCACTGTAATGGTGTTTACCTAGAAAAAAAGGACATGCTTAATTTTTTGGAGCAGAACTACACTTAATATGCTTGAGCTCATGGAAGGAAAAGAGAAGGTAGCGTGACAGTGGCACTTGGTGTGTTCACTAAGAGTTGGCTTTGCTCGTTTCTTGGGGAGCAAGCACTGCCTTTCTGTAAAGAGGAGCATTGCCCAGGTCTTTAGTAGGAAATTGCTAATTAATTTCTGTGTTCTTAGGGCTTAAAGCATGCAGTGAGTATGTAGATGTTACAAGCTGGAAAAGCAGAAACAGAAATAACTGTCAGGCTTGAGTGCAGTCCCTCAAATTCCAGGTAATTATGGAGCAGTATTTAGTTTAAAAATAAATAATAATTCAGAGTACCCTCTGTCCTTCACACAACGCAGGTAGTGCCAAGTGCCTGTAACAAGCTGAATAACCTCTCTGGAAAGCTTTGGAACTATGTATGGCACAGGAAGATGAGCAGGAGGTGAAGAGCTTTACCAGCCTTGCAGAAGAACTGCATAGCAAGGGAAAGCAGAACTCAGGAAAATGCCCTTTCTCAGTCCGGCCTTTCCTGACGCTGTATCCAGCAGCAGATCTGCAGCTGTGCTGTGGTGTGGGGCTGAAGAAAGGAAAGCATGGAACAAAAGTAAATACAAATGGTGATTATTTTTGTCTCACATCTCTGAAGCCTTTTTCCACGTTCCAGTCTGGGTGCATTTTGCAGTTTTTGGTCATGCATTCCCTCAGTAGTATTTTAATGCATTTAATCTTGGGAAACATGGTTGATGTCAGAGCATAAAAAGTGTATCCTCAATGTAAACGTCAGCTCTCTGCTGAAATGTCTTCCCCAAATCGCTGCCTGTGTTCTGCGGAGCCTTCCCCACGCCTGGGGCGGGAGAGGGGAGCAGTGCCGAGGCTCACACAGGGCGGCACTGTCAGCGGCAGGGCTGGCCCCCCCGCCGCAGAAATCGCGGCCAAGCAGCCTGTGGCTCGGGGGAGTTCCCCACGATGGAGAGAGCCATGCCAAGCCGATTGAAGTGAAGGCGGCACTAAGCGCACGGAGCCGTTAGCCGTGTATCTGGATGCGCTGGTGCTCCGAGCCCAGCGGGAGGGCTCTGCTCTGGGCGGGCTCTGCGGGTCCGCCCTCCGCCCTGCACAGGCGGCAGCGACCGCGGCCTTCACCGCAGCTCGGTGTGGTGTCGCTCCAGAGCAGAGCTCCTCCCAGCGCCCTGCCTGTTCCTCCAGCTCCCCACGGCCTCACCCCACTGCTTCGGCTTTCACAAGGGAAAAAGAAAGGTTCTCTTCTAGTTAAGAGAAAAAAAAATATGCTGAGGTGGTTTTTTGTTTGTTTGTTTGTTTGTTTTCTAGTGTTTTTTTGTTTGGTTGGGTTTGGTGTTTTTTTGGAGGGTTTTGGTTTTTTTGGGGTTTTTTTGTTTGTTTGGGGTTTTTTTGCATGTAGCCAAGATTCCTCCCTATTGCTGTTCAGTAGTGTTTGGCTTCAAGGGCATGGCATGGAAAGCAATTGCCTTTGGTAAGCAAAAATAGAAGTGTGTTCCAGGAGGCTCGGAGAGGAGTGCCATGACCTTGTGATGTAAAGAGCATGTGTGAAGCAGCACTTAACTGTGCAGAAATCCTCAGTTCTGTGTCAAGCAGTGCCTGCAGCATGCGTACGCACCCTCAGACCTGGTTACGCTCTGTCCTGACTGCTAAGGAGCTTTATTTGGGTAACTCTCCTGCAGCTAAAAAGGATTTAGGTCGCAGGAGAGATGAGGTGCTGGTAGGAAAGGGCTGAGACAAGAGGCAGTGAAAGTCAGGGCATGGATGGTGTTATTTTTAAAGTAGTTAACAGCTTTTTAGCAAGATTGTGTCACCTTCATTTCTTAGCTGTTCTTTCTCAGAAAGTGGAAGTGGGATGTGCTGCATCCACTGATGCAGAGCTTCACAACCTGGGGGCTCCTGGCAACAGAAATGTCTCTGAAAATGGTCACACATCCCTGGCTGCCTGTGACAGGAGGGTGAAAACAGGGGAGTCCAGGAGAGACGAAAAGGGTAGGATAGTAGAGAGGGGCAACGAAAAAAAGCTGAAAGAAGATCACTGTGCAGAGGAGAAAGGCAAAAAGGAAAAAAACTCCCATGAGCTCCCGAGGAGGGGGTAGAGGTTGACACTTGGCTCATCGATGCTCTTCAGCAAAGTCACATGGAAATAGAGACAATCTGCTTTGCCAAAGGCATCTGCAGGTCAAGCCTTGGCCTACAGCACACAGGGTGCTGCAGTCTGCAGCCTCTGCTACCTTCAGTGCAGCTGCAGGGATGGACATCTGTGCTCTGACAAAGCAGTTCCTCACCGAAACCACGCAGGGCACACGTGGTGTTCTTCCCTTCCCTGCGAGGCGCTCCAGGCAGGCTCTTCTCCCTCTCCAGTCCTTCAGAGGGCAGCGTGTAAAATGGGGACTGAAAGGCAAGGACAGTAAATATGTCATTTGGGCACAGCTGGAAATCAACATGAGGGAAAAAGGAAATTTGTTTGTCATGAACGTGCTCCTTCTGCAAACTCAAGTTCCGGTGTGTTTGTGCTAGTGCCTGGAACAGCCTGGGCTGAAGCCTCTGCAGCTGGGTCACTGAGGCCACGCTTTAGGAGATCCTCTAGGAGCCTGTTCACAACATACTTGGGTAGATGTTCTCATTCCCATCCCTACCTGTGGGTTTGAACTTTTCCTTGGGTGCAGCCTGCTGAAGGTGGGCTGGAGACTCCATTATGTCCCACCAAGGCAGAAGCTGTTTTCCTGCAGACTTGTGTAGTATGAGCAGCTTTGCTGAGGGTGTGAGCAGATGTGAAATCACCTTCTTACCCTCCCCCATGCCACAGACACTGCAGGTGTGGAGCTCCAGGAGTTGCTCTGCGGCTGTACGTTGTTTCCCAGTTCTTTGGTTATTTAGTTTTTAATCCCATATTAGAATATATTATCCCTGGCCATCTCAAAATACTATTATCATATCATCCCGTATTATTTTAATCCCATATATCTCAGGAACCTGAGAGATTTGGTTGCTGTCATCACCTGCACTGTGGATCCAGGCAGGGTGGTTCAGGCTTTGATCTTGGTGACAGCAGAGCTGTGAGTGCCGGCACACACAGCCTGGTGTGCCACATTTTCACAAGCTCTAATGTTTTCTGTTTGCTGCTCTCACGTGGGGTAGTCATTTATTTTTGCAGCAGAAAGAAAGTTTCCCCTTACTTGAAGGAGTGGCTCTTATACCTTCCCTCTCTCCTCCTTAGCCAGGATACTGAATTGCAGTTGGGTGGTAAGGATGGTTTCCCATCCAGAATCAGAGGAAGACTTGGCAGGTAATTTCCGAGAGGGCCACGAGACGGTCACTGGGTTTTTTTAGACAGCCTTTGATCTTGATTTCCTTGGCAACTTGTGACAGGCTCTGTGGTGTGTTCTGTCTTCTGGCAAGCTTGGTGTTGAAATCCTTTATCCTGCACAGAGAGAGGTGCTCTCCATCCCTCGACAACCAAAGGAGAAGGCTGCCAGCCAGCTGCAAGGCTGACACGTAGATTTTCCATTTTCATAATTGAGCCTTTTGAGCAAAGCCGGTAGGTGTAAGAACATTTCAGAAACTGTGGCTCTACAAATCTGACTGTTGGTAACCTATTAAACAGGAATCTGGGGAGGGAGGAGGGAGTGACCACTCCTTGTGAGCTCACTTAGTGTCACGAGGCTCCATCTCCATTGGAAGGGGTCGGAATTAGCAAGTAGCATTTGATTTTCTTTCCTCTGATAATTAGAAGTTCTCCATTTCAGCACAGATGGAGATTCTAAGGGTCTGAGGTGCCTAAAAGCACATTGACATTTATAGCCACTGAGATTTTGAAGGAGAAAACCTAAGAAGGAGGGTAACAGGGTAACAAGGTAACAATGGTTAGATCAGGTGCAAGGCAGCACCAGCCGTTCCTCTCTTGCCCGGTGCAGCCGGGCTGCTGCTCCAGCGACAGCAGTGGCTCCAGAACTGCTGGGCAGCAAACTGTCAGGTGTTGCTGAGCAGATGTTTGCTCTGAGTAGGATCTCTGAGGTGCCTCATGCCTTGCATGCTGCTGTTGCTCCTCCCCTTGCTGAGAGCCAAGCACGAAGTCCTGCAGTGAGAGAACAGGGGGTTTGGTCGTTTTCATCTTTCTGTGTACAGAGAGCTCCTTGGGCAGGTGCTGGCTTGTGGTCATGTAGTGCAGTGATCTCCCCTTTTCAATGGAACTACATCAGAAAAAGTCTGATGAGGGTCAGACCAGCTAAAGCAAAAGCAACTTTTTGTCAGTGCAGCCTGTGATCACCACAGGGCTGCTTTGCTGATCCGGGTCGATGGGGGTGGTGACGTCCAGCTCCCAGGTCACTCCTGAACATCAGTCCAGCCTCTGCATGCCACAGTAGCTGTCTTTTATTGCTCTCACAATTTGCTTTTCCCTGGAGCAAAGTCCTGGTGTTTTTTCATCACCACAACAGGGAAACAAGGCTCAGCAACAGCGAGTGGCACAGTCTTCACTGAGCTTTGCTTTTCTTAAAAAATTTGCTCCAAAAAAAGGCTTGTTAGTGACTCGTTCTAGGAGAGAGCCGGTGCAACACCCATCCCTGCAGCCCAGGAACTGGTGTGACTGACACCTCTCACTGTTGGTCCAGACTGCCCCATGCCCTGTGCCAGCTGCTCCCTCTGTCCGGCTCCTTCACAACAGTTGCATTTTAACAGTGTGCTCCAAAACAAACCAAACACCTCTTTGCTCCAGTGTCTAGAGTTCTGATTTGCTTTGTGATTTTAAGTTTATTCTTTGGTTCTTAGAAAAGAGAAACAAAACAAGGAGCAAAGCAACCAGCAGCTGTCTTGCTAAGCTTCCTTCTGCCTCATTCTTGGGCTGAAATCCTGGGAACTGTGTATTTGCTCTCAGGGTTTCCCGGCCTTGTACCCCCATTAATATTCCTTCCTACACCCAGCCTGTACATTTTAGCAGCTTTTGGAGATCGCCAGGGAACGTGTGTGCAGCACAACAGCAAAGGCAAAAGGAAGACATCCTAGTCACAGGTTCATGTCAGTCCATCTTTGTGCATTCTCCTGGAGGATTTAGTGTCTGCTGATGGACCAGATGAACCGTGGGCCATTGTGTATGTTATTACACCTTTCAGGTTCAGCAAAAGGGATGAGCTCAGGGGGTCTGCTTGCCTCCCTCTTCAAAAAGAAGGAAAATAACTATTTCTTCCAAGTCGTTTGTACTGTGAAGCAAAGATATAACTCTATTTGTGGGAGCGTGTGCTTGTAATGTGTGACTTGGCAGCCTTGGCTGTAGGTGCCTGGTCTCTGTGGCCACATGGTGGATTTGGGCCTCACACACCAATTTTAAGTGTGGCCCTAATCAGTGGGGGGTAACAGGGATAACAGAGCACCTTTGCAGCTACACAGGTCATTGTATTCCAGGAGTACACTGGACCAGCCTACGCAGTTGTGTCCAGCACAGCATAAATCTGGGCACTTTGCACTGTCTAGTCACTGTGTGCTCATCCCTCCTAATTCCTGCTAAGTACTCACAATTCCATGGCTGCCAGGTTGTATCAAGAACCAAAGCTCCTGGGAAATCCTGCTGCTGTCAAATACATAAATCTAATTTTTGAGTCAGAGGCAAATAGAATTCATGTTGCTCCAGCCACGCTTGGCACATGTCCCCAGGCCCAGAGAGGCAGCTGGGCTCACTAAGGGTCACCCGAGTGCTGGGAAGCCAGGCAGAGGAACCCCAGCAGGCAGCACTTAGAGAAATGAGTGCTTTGGGAGAGGAATAAGTATTGTTTCCATACGAGTTTTATACCAAGGCAGTACATGAGAAAAAGCACAAACCACCTGCACATCCCTCTGCCCATGGGCATGCTTTGAGACAGGGCTAGAAGGATGCTGAACACATTTAGGAATGTGAAGCAGTTACTCCTCCCATAAGGTTTATTGAGGATCTCAGTTTTCAAAGCATGAGTAGCAGTGAGGCCCGTTATTCTTTCCAACATGCAAAAGGCACAAGAAAGTCATCAATGTGATTCTGTGCAAAGTGTCTCTAAGGAAACACACAGCGAGGAAATGCCAGAAAAGAGCCCCCGATGGAAGAGAAAGCCAAAGTGCCTTCAGGAAAGTGCTGAAAAGTTCTGAAAATGCTCGTACTTTTTCAGAGTCCAGATATGCTCAGTCGGTGAAAGATGCTTTGCAAACTCATGAAGGAAAACTCAAGAGACAGAACCAAAAGGCTTAAAAAAATAATCTCCAAATTCAGGATGGAAGTCAAAATTATTTAGCTCAGGAAAAAAGTGTGGCAGTTAAAGACAGACATTGAAGTCTTTAAAAAAAAGCCCACCAAAACCAGACGTAGAAAGTGGACACGTTCTAAAAGCAGCTCAATAAAAAATATTCCTTTTAAGGAAAATAATTTAAAAAATGGAAACTTGAAGAGCACAAATCCACCTCGACCGCGACCAACTACTGCACCCAGCTCCCAGGAAACCTCTGAGCACGACAGCACAACATCTTGTAGAAGAAGAAAGTCCCCACTACCTGCCTGTGTGAAATATGGCCAGTGAAGAATTTGGAAACGCAAACGTACAGATCCAAGAATCCAAGTCCCGGTAGTTAACTTGGGCATTGGGAAACTTCCTGGGGTTCCCCTGTCTCCCACTGGAGCCGGCCGGTGCCAGAAGTGCTTCCCAGTGGGCATGGCTGAGCCCATGAACCTCTGAGCCTCTCGCTGGAGTTGAATACTTAAACCTAAAAAAGGCATTTACACGTTGACGCGTTTTTGTTGTTGCTGTTGTCTTATTTCCTTGCAGTATACGTTTCTAATTCTAGACTATGGAATGTTACATTAAACAATAGAATTATTCATTACCTTGCTTCAAATTTCATTACAGTTACTGAGGCTTCATCATAATTTCACACAGCACACAGACACCAAACTAAACACCAAGCAGCCAGCACTAGATGTATTTTTTCTTTAAGTACCAATAAGCAAAATATCCCATTCCCCCCAGAGATCCCATCAGGAAGGAGGCTCCGAGGAAGGAGGGAGGTTTCCGCTTGACCAGCCGGAAGGCGTTGGGAACCACTGCTGAGAGGAGCGTGGTGTGGATATCCCCCAGCACTTTCCTGAAGGCGAAGCGCTTCTGTATCCTGTTGAAGAAGGACTGTAGGTTGGGTCTGCTGCCGTCCTCCCAGTATTTCTTAGAGAGTCCCAGAAACTTGAGGCGGTGCAGGGTGGCTCCTAACAAGACATCGGCCAAAGTAAAGACACATCCGCAGAGCCAAAGTTCACACTTCTGCCCTGGAGAGAGAAGCAAAAGGGAAGGTAGGGTCAGGAACCCTTGGGTGGGCACCTAAAGACTTGCTCAAAAGGTCCGTGAAGACAGGAGCATTTGCATTGGACGTTTGGTTTTTTTCTCAGCTCTCTGATCAGACCCCATCTACCAGGCCATGTGATGGGGAATATGTGGGGCCACAGACCTGGGAATACGAGATGATCATTTACAGCCCATGGGAAGATACAAATTGCTGTCTGCAAAGAGCAGCAGGAGATGGCATCCTCCCGTACCCAGGAGGTCCCTGGAGAAGGGCCATGGGCCCCACTTGAAGGAAGATGTGGTACAGTGACCCCTTCCACTGTGCTAGTGCTTGGGGGCAGCAGCAGCATTTGTCCTTGGCCATACCAGGAGCTGTTTCAGGGGTGTCATGTTAACTTGTCCTATTTTAGGGATGTGAGAAATCCTCAGGAATCAAAACCATTTGCAGGCCTGTCCTGGCTGCCCACCCTGTGTGCTCCTGGGGAGGTCCTGTCTCTGTCCCCCCTCCTGCAGCAGGGATCCTGCTCCAGGACACCGAAACGGGCAGCGTGTCTGTCAAGAGCCAAAGCTCAGTGTGAATACTGGGTCTGAGGACAGAGATCAAAGCACTGACCGCCCCCCAGCAGAGGTGACCCTGGAAATAACCTCACCAGAGAGATGCCCAGGAATAAACCAAGCTGTTGTTAGGCTGGAAGAAGCATTCTCAGGCCAGGAGAATGTTAATCTCTCCCCATATGTCCTTTCAATGCTAAGGAGCAGGGCTGGGATGGAGCTGAGGGAGGTGCAGCTAAGGAAGAAAAGCAGAAGGGGCACTAAACCTGGGCCTGTCCAGCCTCTGCCCTGGGCTTTGTGCCAGATCCTTCATGTTGGGGCTTTTCCACTGTCCTGTGGCTGTTATGTCTGGGAAGGAGAGAGAGAAGCACCTTTACTGCACCCCTGTGCAGGCACTGGTGCTGCAGGGCCCGGACAGGGGAATTAGTGGTAATTAGCAGCCCTCATTTGTAGCCGCTTGGCAACCTGCCTAATCCTGCTAAAGGCACAGCCCGAGTGGACAGATTGGCTGTGCCTAATTAGTCAATAAATGTTTTCAATGACTAATGAATTGTGGGGTCCTGCAGCCAGAGCCTTCTGGGTGCTGTGGTGGTGCTTTGGCTCAGAGGCAAGGGGAGTTGGGATGAGGAGGCTGCCCTGTCCCAGGCGCTGCTGAAGGAGAAGGAGGAAGCACATGTGAGGAGAGAGCTGTGACCTGGCCCTGCCCCTCCCGGCTCTGGGCTTGCCCCCAC
>NW_008621993.1:0-6951 GCF_000691845.1 Merops nubicus
CTTTTCATGTAACTCTTTATTGAGAAGGAGTTTAATTCATCAAAATTGAATCTTAATCCCTTTATTTTGAGGCTAAATTCTGCTTGAGCTTTGGAGTTTTTTTTGCCATTCTAAAAAAATGCAACAGTCCTGCCCTACTTCCTGCCCCTCTATACAGTTTCTGTCTCTTGTAAGAAATAATGGAAGTTCTTTGATAAATGCTATTATAAAGCTGACACACTGAATATGTTCCTATCAGCTTTTTATTAATGACTGTGATCTACATTCTGGTCTGTGTTGTTAAGAGTTGTCCGAAAGTGGTGCTGGTTTGTGTGAAAGGGGAAAAAAAAAAACCAAAACTTTAGTATACCGGAAAAGTAATGGGAATTCTGTAAGGGGTTGGGAGACCAAACCTAATTCTGGTTGCTTCCAGATGGTTTCCCACTGTGTAGGCTGCTGTGAGAAAAGTTCCAAGAAGGATGAAGTCTGGGACAAAATAGAACATTATATGTGTAGTATGCACAAGTCTTGCCAGGCATCTGCAGCACTTCAGAGTGGAATACAGACAGGAAACAACTGGCCCATATGGCACAACTAGCATTGGGTATCTGCTTTGCAAAAACTAATGGATCAAAAAGGTCAGTGTGAAATGATTGTCCTATCCTGTGCACAAACCCTTGAGAAGACACAGGAAAAAAAAAAAGAAAAAAAAAAAAGAAAAAAAAAAGGCAATTTAGTTTTCTGAAGAAATGTTACCTTGGAAGCTTTAACTTTGTTATTTGGAAAAGATTCTATAAGACAGGTTAAGAAAGACTTTTTTTTGTATCACAACTTACCAGAGTTGCTAGCTTCTTTTAATACTTTAACAGAAATAATGTGCAAACCAATCTGTTTAACCTCTATTTTGTAAATACTATTGCTAACACAAGTGTCTAATGTTCATTTTTAAGTAGACACTAATTCGAAAGCCAAAGGATTTATGTGCAAAGCATATTATTTTTGTGAAAGACAAATAACTCTGGGATTGAGAAGTAATAAATATTCCTTTATTGAGTTCATTTTAGCAATAGGTTGTTAAAATACACTTTATTATCAGAGACTATAATTTCTGAACAAGAGCATTGTCCCTTCTGTACGTGGTATCTGTCTTGGTAGCTCCCTAGTGTGACAAGAGAAAATGGAATACAGGTTGTTTTTCATGAATTGTTTTAGTTTCTTCTAATGCTGTTTTCTTGGTCTACAGAAGCCTAGGAGAAGCAGGAGGAAGAAAGATTCTTTTCTTTCTCTATTTTCTGATTAATTTGACAGAATAATTAGGAAATCAAATTAAGCTTGTTGTCTCAGACTTAGGAGCCATTGCCGCTCAGCAGCAAGGTAGGGCAAGGAAGCACTAACTAGCATTTCCATGGAAAATTGTAGGGATGTGAGAAATACAGCTGACTATGCAATAAATTTCTGACTCTTAGGAGAAAATAGTACTGTAGTGAAAAAATAACTCTCTAGATATATACACACACAGTAAGGCTGGTTGGGACACAGGAACATTCTATTTATTTCACGCTGTATATGAATTCTCTAAAGGTCTTGGATTTTACTGAGCAAAAGCATAGTAACCTGTAACACAATGAACGAAATAAGCTTTCTAGCATGAAGCTGAAGACATGTCACGTTCTCATTAATTTATTTCAGCTTTCACTTTTCTCCCCATCCCAGTTGCTGTTGACAAAGGTATCAGTGAAGTATTCTTTTCATGAAATAGCTTGTGTAGATGCCTTTCAGAAAGCACAGATTAAATTTTAGTTTGCAGCTAATAAGTGTGGTGATACTGGGGAGATTAAAGCTGATTCCTCAGTAGCAGATACGGTTTTCTTAGTTCTCAAAATCCCTCCATGTGCATTCTGTGAACTACCCAGAAAATATCTTGCCCAGGACCTGTGAACTTAATGAACAAACACCTTTCGTGTCCTGTGCTCTCAAACAATAGAAGTCACCTGTATGTTACTGCCCCTTGGGCACACTATAATGATGCAGTCCCAGGAAGTATAGGCTGATTTTCTTCTGCCACTAACTACCCACCTGGGCATTATCTGAATATTATGATGTCCTAGGAGATTTCAAACCATAAATCTGGGTCTTGTCAAACTGCCTTCGTATCTGGAGACTGGAAAAAGTTAACTCTATGTGGTATTTCACAGGGGATAAAAAAAGAAGTAAAATTAAAACGAGTAAACCTGTATCTCATTTTATAGACTGAAGAACAGACTGTAAAATAGTTCAGTGTTCACGTATGTTTTAAGATCAAGCTTAGAGCAGTGCTCAAAAGCATTAGTAAAATTCAGAGTTTTAACAGTGATGTGTCACTTAGAGACAATTCTTCTCCATGATTGAAAAGCAGAGACATTTGAATAATTAAAATCTCCTGAACTTCAGGTCATTGGAAGCTTCCTAAGGGGAAAGGACAATTTGGTAGAATATACAAGTGGCTTACAAATCATTTTTTACCACTGCACATGACTTTTCTGTAGCTTCAGAAAAGTTATGATGTGATCAGAAGAGAAAGCTTTACAAATGCTTCAAAAACTGGTTAGATTCTAGTCTTGGTCTTTTAAAATTTGTTGGTCAAGTCTCTTCCCAGTGTGAACTGTGGTTATGTGATTTTTTTTTTTTTGTCTTGTTTAATTTTTTCTTCTTAAGAATAATTTCCAGTGAAACATCGAGTGCTCAAGCACAAATAAGACCAGAAGTAGTATTTCCACTTCATGCAACCTGCTTTAAATATTAATAGCTTTAGAGCTAAGAGTTAAGTTTCACAGACCTTCAAAATGGGCTGCTGAAGTTTCTAGCAGGGGCTTGCAGAAGTGTATTTCAGGAATCTTGCCACGCGATGTCACTGTTTGTTCTATTTTCTTGTTTGAGGCTCTTGCTATCATCAACTCGGCTCTTGAAATGCTTCTGTGATAGTAACAATACACGAGTTACTTTGAAGTGGTTGGCAAAATATTAGAAAGGTCTAAACAAGTAATTCTGATGGGGGGTGAGGGGTAGGGAAATCGTTCTTCCTCCCCTGCCCAACATGTGAAGAGTCGGGCACTGTTGTTACTGTCATCCTGTGGTATGAAACAATCCTGTCACTGCTCCCTTCTGAAATTCATCGTTTCTCTTTTCTTTTTGCCTGTGACTGTCTGTTGCTAGCCAGAGGAAGTGGTACTGTCACATATGTTCTGCTATTTCTTAGATTTTAAATACCATTTATGTGAATTGTCATCAGAGTAATGTTAAAGCCCATGAACAAGTATGAATTAGTAACTAAAACGCTTCTACTCCTGAAGAAGTTTGAGCAACTATGTCTTAAAAGTGCTTGTAAACAAATATATTCATAGCATCTTGCCTGTTTAATTAACTTAATCTCACCTAGAGGGAAAAGCTGTGAAGAAAAACTGGGGAGGGGAACAAAGAACTAACAGCTCCCAGCCGATTTTTTTTGAAGCTTTCAAACTTCAGTGCTATATCATTTTATCTGGTAAATAAATATAGGTCCTGAGCCTTCATTAACGAATCATAACATAAAGCTTCGTAACTTTCTATGTTGATCCTTTCTGTATAGCTGGTACTAGTTGGTAGTGTTCTGTTGGATTGTTTTGATTTTTTTTTTCTAGCTACCTCAGTGTTTTATGAATGACTATACTCTTGCCAGTCAAGAAATATTGTCTCTTCTGATGTTTTTCATTTTTCAGGGTCTTAGTGGAATAAAATTTACATAATATATAAGACATTATTCTAATAAAATGCTAAGTTGATGTGAGTTGCCAGACTAAATGGAGTTATGTTATCTTACCAAAATGCTGTTTCACAAGAAAATGGTTTTTAAGGCCCTTCTGCAATGAAACTCAACTGCAAGTTCTGTGAACACCAATATACAGGCGCATCTTGGAAGTATTTGTTTCCTTCTAATACAGTCAAGTCCTACATTTGTACCTGTGTCTACTGAAAGTGGTGTTGAAACAGACTTCAGAAGAAATAATGATTTTTACTGATCCCAGCTGCTTTGTTCTAGGCATTTAGTTACATGTGAAATTTATGGAGGGTATGGTTTGTAGCAGTAAATTCAAATATTTTTTCTTTGCAAAAAGACGTATATGTCTGGTAAATAATATGAAAAATATAAATGGAAATAATCACTGTCATATGGTCTTACAGACATACACTAATGCACCTTATAAAGTGCCTGCCAGCTGAGCTGTGGTAACTCGCTCTGAGTGCTCCTAGATAACTCAGCCTGCAAAATGTGACAGATTAGCTAATTTAGTGTCCTAGTACTTTATTTAACAGTAAGAGGTGGCAGAGAGCATGCATGTCTGCAAGTCACTGGAGCTTAGAAGTTTATCTCCACACTATTGCAATTTGTATAGTTTGAACTGAAAGGAATTCAGTTGTGTGCTCATGTCTGAGTCACCAAGAATACTTTTGTGCACTATTTGATGGTAAAATGAGTCTTGAGATTCTTGATAACTTCAAAAACTGGTTTGTTTTGGACAAGACAAGATTATGAAGTTATATAACTTGAGAACAAGAGGGCAACAAGAACAGTGGTTTCTCATTGTCAGCACGATGACAATGATGACAGATTTCCAGACATCTTCTAGTACAAAATCACAAGAATACCTTTTCAACAGAACTTCTTAACTAGTGCTGGGGGAATATGTGTACAAGCATCACATAAGGATTAGCTGAACCTTGATTGGCAGAGCTCTGCAAAAGCTTTAGTATGGGATTATCTGTACTTTGCCATTCTGGCAGCAAAGTTCTATACTAGGATTCTTTGAGGCAGAAAGAATACGTGCATTTGGCAAATCATTTAAAAGCACCAATCCTCAACCTTTTAGAGTCAATCTCAGAAGAATTTTACAATTTAAGATTTTAATAATCAAGTAGTACTGGGAGAAACAGTTGTGAGCACTGTTGCTCACAGATGACTAAACTCAGCACAGAGATCTTTGACTCAGAGCAGTGGAAGTTTCATATAGGCATGGCTTGACTGGGAACACAAATTTCCCTTTGATATTTAATTCCTGCACTAACTACTTTCTTCCTTTTCCCTAGTCTAGAGCACTTAATTTCCAGTTTACTAGTTAGACAAAAATATTTCTCATGTTTTTGCTTTGCTTTTTTCTTTCTAATCCTAATGAGTGTCAATGCTTCAGACTGCCACTGTGTAACAAACAGAGTGTAACAGGCTTGTGCTCTGACACTGAAGGGGAGTTAGCCTAGGATTTGGAAGATGATCGTTGACTGCCCACCTATATAGGTATGTAATGATCAGAATTCTAGGAGAGAAAGACAAATGCAGTTCTAGTTTAAAATTACATCTTGAATCACAAAACTGTGTTGCCATAACAACCAACCTGGTTTTACACAGAGGAATTAATCTTTACCTTGTCCTGGATTCAGCTGTTCTAGCAGGGAAATATGTCACGTCCATATCATGATTAATCAGCACATGAATAGTGTCTTATATCATGAACAGATTAGGGCTAACTGAACTGCAAGTTAGTTAAGAGCAACTTTGAATGTTACATAATGTCTTACTTAAGAAAAAGTATGTTCGGATCAACAGCAAAATTTTGAATTCAAGCAGTAAACAAATTAGATTGTTACATCCTTTGGCAGATAGGACAAAGTGATATAGTCAGTTCTGCCTTACATGCCCCAAGTCACGTGTTGTTTGTGACTCATTTCATTTCTACAACTGGTTCTATTGTTCTGCAGAGCACAACAGTATGAAGGGATGTCATTTGAAAGGCAAGAAACAAGTATTGAATTGTTAGAAGGAAAAAATCCACTTTTAAGTCATTCATGACTTTCTTTTCTCTTCTCTAAAGACTAAGAAGCTGCTCTTGATAAGAGCTACTTTTGTTTCTAGTGTACATGGAAAATAACTTTTATTTTTACTTTAGTTACAAATATTCCCATTTTAACTTGATGTTCAGTTAGTGGCAATTGCAGGTGAAGCAGTTCTTAAGGGAAGGGAGGTGGGCCCTGATTACATCTGTATAATTAACAGCTTCTGTCTTTCCATGAACGCACTACTAATGGAATGAAATAATAAAGTGACTATATGAAAGAGGACTTTCTTGCCTAGTAGTTATGGTACTTCAGTGTGCTTCTTCAACTGACTTCTACTAGGTGTTCTAAAGTACTGACCAGAAAAGAGAAGCTTGCAGGGATGGGTCAGATGCTAAGGAGAATTTTATTTAGATAGTCCTTCAGAATTAATCAAATATGTATTCTTTTAAGGAATTTGCCGAAATGGTAGTAATCGCTTTCTTACCTGTTATTTGTCATGTGCAGAATTGCTGATTTTTGTTCAACGTCACTGGTGGTAGTTGGTTCACAAAGGATGGTTATGTTTGTGTTCAAATTATAAACCTGCTTACACAATATCAAGAGATTAATAGTATCAGAACGTTTTGTGCATTGCTAATATTAATGTATGAGAGATGCTAAGCTGCAATAGCTTTTGCAGTGGTGATTGTTTTCAATAGCTGTAGATAAAAGCTTTTAATTGTACAGTGATCATTTTTACAGCTTCACTTTTTAAAAGTAGCACTACTCATACAAGAGTTACAGCAGTTGGGAACTGGAGTGTCAGGTACTATCTAACATTTACTCCAATAATTGTTCTCTGTCAGGTGTCTGTAGGTATCTTGGAAATACTCTGTGTCCTGACACAACAAATAGTGATTGCGAAGTGATGGCTAAGCACTGGGTATCTTTCTTTGTTTCCCTTTACCTCTAGGGCTGGAAGGTTTAAGCTGTTCTATGGAAATGCAAATAAAGAGTTGGCATAAGGCAGCTGGGCATAAGAATAAAGTCATCTTGGTTTGATTCTTAATGCTTGTCTTAATATTTTAAGAGGATATTGTGATTGGGTACAGTCATCATGGATTCACCACGAGCAAATCATGCCTGACA
>NW_008621994.1:0-4727 GCF_000691845.1 Merops nubicus
GCCCTGCAACGGGCGGCTACCAACAGCTGGCTCAAGCCATCTGGCTACTGCTTACAGCACCTCCCACTCTGAGGAAATCTCTCTCAGATGCGCTTTCTTATCAATAAATCAATCACCTATTAAAAAGGAAGGAGTGTGCTCCCCTCTCTGTGTGGCCAGTGAGAAGCTACCACAACTGAATTTGGGTAAGTGGAATTTTTCCATATTTTTTCTGTATTTTAGTTTCTGTGTGCTCCAGTATTTCCAGAGGTGGGAGTTCTGCCAGGGGCTCGCCACAGAGCCACAGAATAGTCATAGAATAGAATGTTTATGGTTGTAAGGGACCTTTAAAGTCATCTAATCATCTATTTAACGGCAAGGCTATTGTTATTACAATTTTTTAAGGAATTATGTACATTGCTATTGAGTTTTGGTTTTTCTTTTTTTAAAAAAGCTAAGCCTGAGCTGACAGCACTTTACAGTAAATTAGATTTATCACACCATTATTATTATGCCTGCAGTTTTAAAAATTTGCCTCAGTTTGGAGCTGCTGAAAATGCACTTGCCTCGCTGGGAGCGGCACAGTGTAAGTGAGCAGATACTGGGAGAGCTCTGACCCATTTCAATTACTTTAAAGGAACCAACTGGTTACTCCAGCAAAAGGTCTCTGGAAGACGACAGAAACATTCTCAGAGATTCCTGGACAGAGGTGGGACAACATATGAGAGATTCCCTTCCAAGCTATGTAAGGCAGTAAAGCCAAGTTTGAAGGCCAAGACAGACTTCCATTCAGAGAAGCACATGGATGGGTCCTGATGCTGACCTGCCAAGCATATGAACAGAAAACAGTAATTTGGAGACCAAAAGGCAAGTCAAATGTCCTGTCCTGACCTGGGTTTCACAATCCTAGAGACCCAAAGAGGATGACCCTGGAAACAGAACTGAATATAGGACAACATATTTCCCATGCATGTAACAGTCAAAGGACCCAGCAAATCTGCCAGTGAGGCACCATGAAAAGGCAACCATCACTGCCAGGCAGCCAGAAAAGTGCCAGGGCTGTCTCTGACAGAAACCCCAGGAGGATGAAGTAGGATGCTCTTAACATTCCACAGATACTTGTCTAATTCTAGGTAGTTCTTGTCCTGGGGTATCTACATGATTATTTTGATTACGCTAAACATGGCTCATGGGGTTACACGATTTCTGAAAAGATTTGGAGATAGAGCTACAAGAGCAAGCTAGGAAAGGATAAAATTAATCATCGAGTTCACACTTTACAGGTATGTTAGACTTGCACCTGGTGGGTATCTGGTAACCTTATTTAATCCCACACATTTTTTGAAACATAAGACCACTTACAAAAAGGGAACAAAAGTGCTGGTTTTATCCATTTAATATATAATTTTCCCTTTAAAACTTTCAAAAATTAGCATTGGTATTCAATGGAGAAAATTACTCAGTCATTCTATTACTTGCATAAAAGACTGACTCAAGGAAAGGAAAGAGATCACATATTTTAAGAGTTCTAATTTTTTTAAAAGTAATTCAAAATAATATTTCAGTCTTGCCAACAAAATTTGTTCAGATGTTTGTTTTGATTGAAAGTACATTTTCTCTCAGTGTCTACACAAAAATTTCATCTCTCTTGGTGTCTTCCTGTCTCCTGCAGTGTTGCAGACATACCACCACCCAAGTACAACATTCCTTCTCAGGGGCCCAACTGCCATTTGTGATTTGACAGTTTGTGACTATGAAACACAGAGAAGCAAAAGTGGTGACGGCAGAAGAGGGCGTTCAAGGTGCAGGGCTCCCTGGTGGAGGGAGCTATCTGTCTGTAAGACAGTCTGCCACTTCAGGAATAACAACAAATCAAGAGAAGACTCGGTCCAAAGGTCATGGATGTCAGTGGAAAAATCTCCCTTATCCGTTGCAGAATCTGGATTAGGTCCACAGAGCAAAGACTCATTAGCTGGATAAAGTTTGAAAACAACATTATCACCGTAGCTGAAGTGGAGTCACTGCTTGCCTGATAACTCAGCATTAAACAGCCAGCTGCAATTTTAAAGCATCAGTTAAGACATTGCTATGAATAAAAACTAAGACCAAAAAGCAGTCAAGGGAGAAGCACTGCAGAAGGGGTGAGCCTGGGTGAGGTCCAGGCTGTACAGAGACATGACACAAAAGACACAGACAGGGAAATCCTTCTTTTTATAAGAAATGGATATATGGATTATCTGCATTTGGGTGCAGAAGTCCTGTCTTTCTTCCAATAAGAACAGCATGAACTCTCCACTCCTCCAGTGTAATGAGGAAAGATTTGGGCTGAAAACAGAGATCTCTGATAAAAGGATGGGAAAGTTCCTTGGGACACAGGAAGCGTTGCGTGGCTGAGGAACACCTTCCTCATTTACACACAGACAGCATACACTACACCTTGCTCAGGTGAATTGGGAAGAGGGAAAATCTGGAGTTAATAAATCATACAAATGCTCCTGCAAAATGGCACAGAAGTAAACCAGCATTCAGCCTGCTGTATGAAAGGAAGTTAGTTCATTGCCATCTTCTCTCGGTAATGGATATCCTAACTGAATGCAACTGAGCACGATGCAGTGTAGGCACTTTAACAGCTGATTATAGGGAAAATGTGAGGCTATGACTGAAAAAAATAGGGAAAGTGACCTGTTTTGAAGAGGTTTTAGTTTTTTTTTTGTTTTCTTTTCTTTTCTGTTTTAAACTAATCTTAACAAAGAAGAAAGTGTGCAGTTAAAGTCTGTAGTTAAAACATTAAATAAACTAAAGAGAAAGGAATTCTGAGTCTCCCTATCTCTCCTCTTTATAATTCACCTCCCCTCTGTAGAAGCAGTGCCACTCCACAGCGCGCGGAACCAACGCACCAGATTCCTCAGCAGTGCTGAGGGACCAGACACGCTGCTGTAGGTGACTGGCCTGACGGCCTGAAGCAGTCAACAGGCAGTTGAGATAAATGGGGCTCAACACGTTGTCAGCTGCAGCTCTTAAAATTCATCATGCTGTCAGTTTTGACGGATGAGTTTGCACACACAGGAAGAATCATGGGTTTGGCATGGAAATGCAGCTTCTATCCTCTACACATACAAACTTGTTTTGTATCAAAATGTTTGCTATAAGCAACTTGAGTGTATCAAACATATGAGTTTTGTTAAAATGAACAGTGATATGCACATTTTTTACTTCTCTAAACAAAGTGAAAAACACAGAAAATGTTGGTATAGATCCACCTAAACAAACAGAACTTTTCTCAGACAATTTAAATTGATGCTGTGTTTAAAATAGTGCCACATTCAGTTTTACAGTTCAGTAATAAATTTTTAAAAATTCATTTTAAATCTCCTAATATAAAACTGTGTAGCATGTAGTTCTTCCTACAACATAAAATGATCTTTGATTTTAATTTAACTAGCCATTTAGCTAAGGGAATACTTTGGGAGAACATTATGATTTTCCACTCTGCTTCTACAGCAAAGTCTGTATTGAACTCAACACTGTTAATTTTCAGATAATTAATTTTTTTTTTTTTAAGTGAATGAGCCATATTTGTTCAAAAATGTTCCACTGCATTCCTTGCAAAGTAGGCTTTATCAAGAATATTTTACCCCTCCTGCACTGGAGTCAGATTCCATTATTTAACATTCTAAATGGCACTGAATACATTACAGGCAGTTAAAGAACACAGGTGAACCTGGCCGCACTGAAGGGCTGTGTCCTTAATCACAGAATGTCTGGGCTGGAAGGGACCTCCAAAGCTCATCTAGTCCAACCCCCCCTGCCATAAGCAGGGACATCTCCAACTAGATCAAGCTACTCAGAGCCTCATCCAGCCTGATCTTGAATGTCCCCAGGGATGGGGCCTCCACCACTTGTCTGGGCAACCTATTCCAGGCACCTATCACCCTCATACTGAAGAACTTTTTCCTAACGTCTAACCTAAATCTCCCCCTTTTCTAGCTTAAAGCCATTACCCCTTGTCCTGCCACTACAAACCTTCTTTACAGTTGTATCCCCACTAAAGTCTCCCCTCTCAGACATTAGTAGCAACGACCAACTCAGCAACAGACCACGTCCTAAAATTCGCTGTTGGAGTTATTACAACAGCTCACAAACACGTTTTACAATTTCTTCATCTGGTGAGATGTGTTCTCATACTTTGTGGCGAAATGCAGGACATGCAAAAGAGCACAACTAACTAAAGATTCTGTGAAACATTTGATTTCGAGTGCATGTCCCAGCACATCACCATCCTCATCACAACTTGCTGCAGGCAGGCCTCACTGTATTGAGTGTGTCCCAACAGCAGGCTATTAGACTTCAATCGTTGCATTTACCATTTTATTAAGCCTTTAAGACTTTCCTTCTGAAAAAGAGCAGTTGCTGAAGCTGAAGAGGAAGGCAGGTTTAAAGAAAGAGCTTGCTGTACAGCACCGTCTTGCTTTTCCTTATATTCGACACTCACTACTTCTGGTCGACAGGAGGAGACCAAGCTGCCTGGGCTACCGGGGCCTCACAACTCCACGGGCAGGAGTGTCCTGCTCGCTGCTGGAGAAGAATCTTTAAAACTACCGGCTAAGCAGCCCCGTGTGCTGTGAAATCCACTGCCACCGTCCCCCGCAGGTTTTCCTTGCTCTCACACGTGCTCGGTGTGCCATCTAGTGACAAAAACGTCTTCCGTTCCCCACCTACCCCTTTCCTTGTCCCTTCCCTCAACCCAC
>NW_008621994.1:4805-5199 GCF_000691845.1 Merops nubicus
CCCGGCCACCCGCCCCCCCCACACCCCCAGCCGCCATCTTCCTCAGAAGAGTACAGAGCTGCCTCATCAGGGATGAGCATCCATTAAACCCCAGGTTGGATTTTTCAGTGTGTTTTGCAAAGAGACGTTGCCCTATAGGCTAGCTAATACAATTCTTAACTTCCAGTCTGGCAGGTGCAGCAGGTACGTGGGCAGTACCGGGATACTTCTGAATATGAGAGCATCGTTAAGACATGAATGAGCGGAAAAAATGGAGGCTGAGGGCCAAACTCACATTTGGTGAAACAACGGGAAATAGTCAGGTTTAAACCCGCTCACTAAGGAGGCTAGAAGCTGCTGCAGCACCTGGACACCGCATACCCCTCAGAACGGCCCAGGCCCAGGCCTGGGCTCC
>NW_008621995.1:0-30239 GCF_000691845.1 Merops nubicus
AGAGATGTTAAACAGGACTGGTCCCACAGCCCTTCCTTTCTTTGGGAGCAGTGCTATCAGTAGTCATGTGTAAGAAGTGATGGTTAATATTCCTGTATTTCTACAATATTTTGGAATAGAATTTTTATTAACAAGGACACTTTTTTGCTGCCAGCAATTTAGATTTGTCTGAAAAATTTGGATTTGCTGCCAGCAATTTGGATTTTTCTAAAAAGAAAACTCTGTATTTCTGCTTCTAGTCAGTCACTTCAGCCACAGACACATGTAAATGTTGTTTAATTAATTTTATTAATAAAAGTTAATGTGAACTAAAGAACATGGACTATAAGAAGGTAAGTCTTGGCACAAAAAATATACTATACCTGATATTTTATATACAAATTTGCAAACTGAAATGTTTTTTTAACAGGTTTGCCCAAGCTGATATTATGTATATATAATATAATTACAGAAATAAACTTTTTACAAATGCAAACTGAGGAAGTTTATTATTGGGAAGTTCAATAAAAAATGTTACTTATCAGAGCACATCTCTCCCTCAAAGCCTTTCTTATGCTTGTAGTATGGAACTATTTAAAAATAGAATTGAGGTCTTAATCTGTTAAGGACTAAATCCTAGGCAGACAGTGCAAAAGGAGAGAGGTGCAACCATTTAATATTTCTCAGTAGTAAAGCCTAACTTTTAAATGATAGGGTCACCCTTTCTGGGCAGACTCAGTACAGACAAGTTTACCATTCAAACAGAAATTTTGAGTGTTGTCTCTCAGACAGTATCTCTCTTATGCAAGGAAGAATGACTTTTTAGCTAATTGAAGCTTTTTAGTTACTTTTTGGAAGATGAGGGCAGGCTCATGGTGTAGTTGTGCCAGTAACCACAGTATCTGGCCCAGAGCTGTGGCAGTATACACCACACATGGCAGGTACCATGGCAGCAGCAGCATCCAGGAGACCAATAATAAGGAGTGGGTAAGTGGGAATGCAGCCCGGAATCACAGGGGAGATGGATAATAACACGTCACAATTGAGGTAAATCAGATGCGTGTGGGAGGAAGCTGGGCTTATTCAAGTGTGAATAAGATAAAAGTCATATTGCTGTTCCACATCTGAGACTGCTGCACAGGCAGTGCACCTTCCTTTGGTTGTCACGCATGCCTGTCAATTCCTGAGTGTTTTATTCACAATGCTGTAGGTGCAATGGCCTGTTTGGAATGAGCAAACATCAGTTTACACAATAATCTTCATTCTGGTACTGTGTAGACTGCCCACCCTTCCAGCGGGCACTGGAGTCCCTGCGCCATCAGCCTATCAATCACATCAGGTTAAAGTTGCATCCTTTGAGCATGTGAAGTCTCCCAAAGGGGTAAAATGTGTTGTAGCAGGGATGTCAGTGACTGCAGCTGAAAGCATGAAAATTGAAAGGCAGCGAGACTTTTTCCTGCTTAGCCTGTGTAAAATTACAACTGCCTCCCTGAACAAAAAACAGACTGCTTACATTTCTCTTCCTACTGGGAGTAAATGAAAGGAGAAGCAGTAAATACTGCCCCAGCTTGTATTTTATCGATGATCACGGGAAGAGTGCCTTACATGTGATTTTTCTAGGCACATCCTTCTTTGCTCCTGAAAATTTTTCTCATGAGGATTTAAGGTCTTCCTTAATTTGTCCACAATTTCTCCATACCTGGTAGCCCTAACGAGTCATTCAGATTGTGTGCAGACTAATAGTGTTTGAGGTTTCCAGACACCTAAACAAGTTAGGAGGGCACGTCTGTTCTGTGGCACAGGCACCTGCAACGAACACAGAACTTCTGGCAATCACCACTGCGGTGACTGTCTCAGACTCAGCATATCAGGTGTGCTTCTCCATTTTGTCCTTGATGGACACAACTGTACAGGGCACACTCTGTAGGTTCAGTTTTGTTTATCCATCTTGGTCACAGCCCATGGCACTTCCATTACACCCAGGGTAGTGCTCCACGGCATGATGCGTTCCACCTACAGGAGTTTATCCAGGAGCTTGGATAAGACTTTTTCCTTTCTTAATTTTCATCTCATTACTTTTGGTTATTCTCCTTCATGTCACCCCAGATATCTCTTTTCTCTGTTTAGTTTTTATATCCTTCAGCTATTTGTTAATGGTTATCTTGATGCCTTGTAAGGGTTCCATAGCCAGGCCATGTTTATTTAGATCTTTTCATCTTTCTTCATAAGTCAACGCCTCCAGCTCATTTTAATCGTATCAGTGGCTTTGCACTGACCTCTTTTCAATTTACAACTCTTCTCAGTAATGAGAGTCTTAGGGCTAAACACAATTTTCTGAGAACAGCCACAGACTATAGCGAAATTATTTTACCTGTGATTTCAAGTGTGATGTATTTGCAGCTGCAAACCATATTTTTCTTCTTCCTTTTTGCATTGGAAGTTCTGTTTCCTGTCAAGATTACCTAATATGCTATGATATATCTGCTGTTTTCTTTTTCTTTTTCTTTTTCTTTTTCTTTTTCTTTTTCTTTTTCTTTTTCTTTTTCTTTTTCTTTTTCTTTTTCTTTTTCTTTTTCTTTTTCTTTTTCTTTTTCTTTTTCTTTTTCTTTTTCTTTTTCTTTTTCTTTTTCTTTTTCTTTTTCTTTTTCTTTTTCTTTTTCTTTTTCTTTTTCTTTTTCTTTTTCTTTTTCTTTTTCTTTTTCTTTTTCTTTTTCTTTTTCTTTTTCTTTTTCTTTTTCTTTTTCTTTTTCTTTTTCTTTTTCTTTTTCTTTTTCTTTTTCTTTTTCTTTTTCTTTTTCTTTTTCTTTTTCTTTTTCTTTTTCTTTTTCTTTTTCTTTTTCTTTCTCCCTGAAATTATGAATAGAAAAAATTATTCAGAAGAATCTGGATATCAAGGACACATGAAGCTCATATCCAAATGATGTAGGAATGTGTGGAGGGTTTTCTTAGTTTTAGTCAGGAGGTCAGAAACATGACTATAGTTACTCCCTTTAAACATCAAGCTCTGTGAATATGCACCAGACAGGAAAGATGAGAACGCATAATGGCTGTATTCCTGAGAGTTCTTGATTTTAGGAAATCTCACTGAAACTGGTGATCTGGATGAAAATCACAGTTTATGCCAATGGAGAGAGAAGTCAATGCCACCTGATTATCTTCGCCCCTTTCCCAAACCCAAAACGCTGTTCCTGAAGTCGCCTTACGAAAGGCTTTTGAAGTGAAAATCAGCAGCTTTTGTTTAATGTGACAAAGGAAAGCAAGCCAGCAGAGGGTAGCAAAACAGTAAAATGTACAAAGCGGGAGTCACAGAAGGTTCGTTTTAAGATTGCTTTTATTAAGGGGATATATGGAGCATGAACTCCAGGGAGTTTTGTTAAATAGGAAAATGTTTGCTGCTGTTCAGAACAGCAGTGGTGCACAGCTTTTTATTTAGAAAGACATCAGCACTGGCACAGGAGTGAACGAAGATGTAGAAGTCTGACTTGTCTCTTCATGAGTATTATGTTGTCATTGTGAGCTCAACATTTCTAGTATTTCTGTCTTTCCTCATAGTGCTTATTTGTTGTCTAGATTCTCCCACGTTCCTGGATAAACTATGTGGGGTTTGTAATAGGAAAAGAAGTGTCTATGGCAAAAGTGGGTAAGTGGAGAACAAATCACACTCTGTAAACTTCAGGCAGGATTATAAGGAAGAAATGCTGTATTCCTTTATAATTCAAATTAAAACCCACATTCATTGCTAACATGGTTTAGTAGCATGCATTTTATTTTTAACCCAATTTTCTATAGCTTAACTACTGCAATGATCACACTGTATAACTTCTCATTTAAAAATGTCTGTTTCTCTTGATCGTGGAATGATTTTGTAAAATGATTATAAAATTATAAGTTATGGGTGTTCTCATGAAGTAATAAAATGTATACCTCATTTGGGTTTTTTTTTTTGACAAACTACATGTGGGTCATACAAAATACGGTCCTGAGTGTACAATTGCACATGTGAGTATTACTGGCTTGAGTCCTTCAGTCACACGGGTAAAGTCCTACAAGGAAGTCTCAGTGGGCTTACTGACGTTTTCTCAAGGTGAATTAGGAGATATTCGGTATTTCATCCAGATTTGCTGAATATTTATCCCATGCTGATGCTGGAGCATGTCTAAAGAAGAGCAATTAAGTTGGTGAAGGCTCCAGAGAACAGGACTTATGTGGAGCTGCTGAGGGATCTGGGATTTAGCCTGGAGAAAAGCAGGCTTGGAGGAGACCTCACTCTTGAGAACTCCCTGAAAGGAGCTTGGAGAGAGTGAGGTGGATGTTGATCCCTGTTTCCAGGTAACAAGCGATAGGACAAGAGGAATGGCCTCAAGTTTCCCTGGGGAGGTTTAAGTTGGATATTGGGAAAAATTCCTTCACCAAAAGGGTTGTCAGGCATTGGAACAGGCTGCCCAGGGAAGGGGTGGAGTCACCATCCTTGGAGGTATTTAAAAGATGTGTGGATGTGGTACTTAGTGACATGATTTAGTGGTGGACTTGGCAGCGCTGGGTTAATGGTTTGGCTTGATGATCTTAAAGGTCTCATCCAACCTAAATGTTTCTATGATTTGATGTTTGTCTTCATTTTGGTGCATCGTCCAGTGGAAATCATATGATGACCTAAATGTTAAAAACAGAGGAATCACTCCGTATTTATTTAGTGTAAAAAAGGATATGACTGAAAAGGAAAGTGAGGGTGGATGTTTACTAGGTGAGTACTAGGAACATAGGCTATCCTTTGATCTCGTTTTCATCTCTATTTGTAACAACATGGAGCAACTGAGTATGACAAAAAGGCCTTTAGAAATTACATGCAAACTTGAATGTTATAAATAGAAATAGTAACTCATATTTTTTTGGTTCTCACCTCTATTTGACTAATGATTCATATGAATAATCAGTATTCAGCCCAGTGGTTTTTCTATGGCTCAGTTTTTAGACTAAAAGAGTGTATCCTTTCTCTGTTTAAATATATGTGTGTTTATCCACGATGATTTAGCCATGAGCAGAGCTCTAATGTGGAAAATACTATCGTAAAACATTAAGTTTTACTTTGAGTAAGCCTGGCTTTTTGGAGGAAGTCTTCATTTTGTGTGTGATTCTACTGCAATTAATAAAGCTTCAGATTCTAACCAAGATATAAATGGATGTCTGATCGCTTATATATTCAGACCAGTTATTTCTAATTTAAAATACAGAACCTAATCATGGCATTTCCTTCATTTTGGGAGTCTTAGCTCTTGTATTTTGCCATTCATCATTTTCTTTCAAGTTGCTGCAGATACAGAAAAAGAAAGAGATGGTGATTTTTTTTCATGTTTCCTTAATACATTTTGATAGGTAGGAAAAGAAAATGGTTAGCTACATAACTGTATAAAAGAAATATATACATAAAATATATAATAAGAAAAGACATTGCTCAAAATTGTAAATCAATTACAATTATGAAAATTGATCTTTAATTGAGAAAAAGCCTCAGTACCCTAGCCTTTGATAGATAAAAAATGAAAGTCTCTTTGCAGAGTTAAAGAGTCAAGGAGTAACTACAAACAATTCAGAAGCCTAGGTAGATAACTTAAGATGGTTGGCCACTTAGTTACAACCTTTGATCTCCTCTGATCTTCACCTGCTGCTCCTTGGCAGATACAGCATTAGCATTGCTTTAAATATATGACCTCTGTGTTACAAAGGTCTTCAGGCTTCTTGAGTTTTGTCCTGGTATCTACTGGAAGTCCTTTAAAGGCGGCTGAACAGCATGCAGTTTTTGTAGACACTGTTAAGTGCTTCTTAGGAACATTTTTAGGAATCTACATAACTATGGACAATGAATGGTCTGCCAGAAATTGCTCATGTCAGTAGAAAGTCCTGAGGGCTCTTGATAAAACCTATCTTATGTAAATATAACTGTACAGATTTTAACCAAGACAAAAGGTTAACCTGCATTTAGTAGACGCTGTGAAAAATTTCCTTATGTAGTATTTTCCCCTTTCCCCTTCTGGTCTAATCCTAGAATAGCCAAGTATCATCTTTGGCTGTAGATGTACAACACAAAATATCCAGTATAACCACAAGGTCACTTTTTTGTGTGTTTGTTTTTCTGCCAGTTGTGTATATTGTACAAGCATCTGTTCAGCATTGTAGGATCAAACAGGCATAGCATCATCCCAGCCTTTTGTTGGCATTTCATCTCAGCTGAACCTGGAAAGGAGTGGCATGGAAACACACGGGATCCAATCTACCACCAGCGGTGTAGAATTATTACTCAAGACAAGTATACACAGATTTTCTTTCAGAAAAACAAAACCAAACCAAAAAGTGTAAGAAGTAAAGGCAGTTACAATATTTTAGGCACAATAAAAGTAGCTTTTCAGATGCAGACATCCTGACAAAATCAGTGGCATATCCACACAGGAGCAAGGATGCACTTCTTATAACAGAGCCTGGTTTGGCTACATGTGCTTATGAGACACTAATCAGAGGATTGAGATGTACAGTCTTTCCAGGTACAAACCTTCCTCTGAATTCTATAGGACTTTTCTATGCAAAAGAACAGCAAAGTGTGGCCATGAACCATACAATCTATTGCCTAAACTGGTGCTGTCATAGTCAGGTATCAAATAGGATTGTCAAACAGCAAATCTGAGTCTTCTGCCAACCCGTTACAAGTCAATGTCCGCATGTCTCAGAAAACACACATTGAACTGACAGAATTGCTTTGTGCTCAGATAATAATGAACTGATGTCATTCTGTGCCATTCTACTGAATTTATAGGAACACTGTGGGCAAAATAAAATTCAACCTGCTATTTTTAGTGAACATACGAGTTAAGGCTCAGAACAAGTCCTTGTTACTCATGCTTAGCAATAGATTTTTCTGTGAGTAAGGCACCTTATTTCCTAGTTCAAAATCTCTTTCAGTCTCTTCTGCAGTCAATTCATTGAAGTCAAGGGCTTTCTTGTGACACTAAAACAACTATATACGCATTTAATTGTTTCATGATTTAGTGCTTTCCATACACCAACCAACGTAGTTTTTCATTCTTTCTTTCTACAACTCTGCTTCTTTTCCAACTTACTGTTTCTTGGTGTAACTTCATATATTCATAAATGTAAGCAAAGTGTAATTTATCACTGTCATTGTTTTGTTCTTCTCTTTTTCAAGAACTGACACCTCTGATCTTAGCTTAGCAGCTTATTAATCACAGCAATAATTATCTTAGCAAAGAAAGTTCACAATATGAAAAATGATTGAAGAAGAAAAGGCATGTGTATGTTCACTGAAATACTTGTATTATCCATTTCCCTGGAGCATCATAATTTAAAAACAACGTATAAACCCACAGTTATTTGTAGGAGGGGTGCAAAGCACGGCAGTCACACTGCAGTAACCATTTTCAACAGTCTAGCACAAATACTAAAATTTTCAAACTTTGGGAGGGTTTGAATGCTGAACTCCTCAATAATGAGCTCCATACTGTAAAGCTATCACAGTTGTCTTATTGTTGGTTCCTCCATCAGTAAAATCATTTCCGTATTTGAATCTCTGACATCTTTGAGCAGCTCATTATCCGTGCTTGCAGTCTGAGAAGTAGCTGGTGGAACAAATCTTGCTCCACCTTACAGAACTATCCCAGGGCTGAGCAACTACAGCCTCGCTTGGACAGGGAGAGGACATAGGGTGCCTTTGCATCAAGGGCAGAACAACTCCCATGGAAAGACAGGGGAAAGAGAGACATATGGGGTGGGGTCGGGCAATTAACCAGCAGCTGAAATCCTCTGTGCTCAGCTCCTGGCCAGGGGAAGAGCTGCCTCCCTGTACATGAGCATTAGCAGTGGCTGGGAAGCAGCTCTCAGGATGCTCCATGAGACTCGCTGTGTGGCACTTGGAGGAGAATCATTGCAGCCTTGATTTACTGCTTCCCTGGAGCTTTTATTCCTAATTTGTTGTCACAGGATGATAAATCTGCAGCGTACCGTATTGTATTGGGACCAGATTAGACAATTACTGGTGCCAATACATTTTTAAGTTTAGAGAAAACAAAATCAAGGTGCTAAAGGGAATGTTCCCACAAGACAGCAGGGAGGCAAAGAAGAACTACATGCTGAATTCCAGTGACATTTCATGTGCTATTACTAACGGAAGTGCAAATGCATTACGAATTTTTGAACATGCTCCTTCTGTGCCTCCTCCTGTCTTGTAATCACTTTTTTCCTGTACATGTGTACTCTCTCACACATACTGTTTTTACAGAAAGTTTTCAGAAAGTCAAAATATGAAACTTGAGTCATCCTTCAGTTTGGGCTGAATTTGAACTTTTTACCTAGTGGTCAAAAAACTGACTGAATATACTGTTCCCTTGTTTCAGTCCATCAGGTTCCACAAAGGGACCATTTTTGTTATACATGTATGAGCACACTGCGGTGGGATTAATCATAAACCTGGTCCTGTGAGTGTCTGTACGTGTGAATGATGCTTTCTGTGAGTTGAGCTGCGACCAAGAACAAAGTAAGGCCTAAGCCTCAGAAAGCAGCCTCTGTGCTCTCTTTTAAATGCACCAATTCATCTCTGGGCAAAAGGGGCTAGAACATACCAGGCAGGTCCCCTGAGGACGAAGTGCTGTTTGTATCATGACAAATGCACAAGGGAAAGTCTTGTATCAGATGGACTGTGCACTCTATTGACAAGTTTGGAAAATTATGACACATTTCAGACTTTTCCTGCTTTTCATGTTGCTGAAAAATTTTTCATCTTGAAATGTCATGTGGCTGTATGTATTAACGTCGAATTTCACATCAAACAGAAGCAGAATAAGGAAAAGGCCAGCAAACTCCCATCCCCTTGCTTGTGTTCAAATCTGAGTGTGAACTGACATTTTAAGAGTAAATGTGACAAAAATGTCATATCTTGACAGTGTTCCTGTGTTTCTAGTCCACCGGGAGAACTGGAGCTGGCTGGCTGTGTCGTGCTAAGAAGTAACACTTCCTATCCAGTGACTCACGACATGGCAGTCCTGCATGCTTCTAACAACCTGCTCAGCCACTGAGTAAACGAATAGTCAGCCTCAGGACAGAGTTTGATGGGATGCTGGGCTTGGTCAGGGCTGAAACATTCCAGGGTTCTGAGTGAAAAGCAGTAATAAAAAAGAATTATTCCCAAGCCCAGAGCCACCAGCCTCTCAGATCCAATGAAACAGTACTCATTTTTGGTTTCCTGGAACAAATCAGTAAGCTGCTTAAGCAGTTTTTTGAATAATAAAATTTAGAAAATGTAAGAAGGTGACAGCACCCCAAGAACATCTTTTGACACATTATTTCTGGTTTGTTTTCTAGTATTTCACTGCCCGATCTTGTTCTTGTGTGAAACAATTAAGCTAGCAGACCTAAACAACTTATAGTTCAGGGGACCAAGTTAGGTGAGTAAATATTTGTGGATCATTTCTCACATGAGGGTGCCCTTTGTGCCTTCCCTAGACTCTGCTTGCCCTTGTATACCCTCTTTCTGATGGCCAGTGTCAGGCCATAGCATCCTCCTTCACTAACCTCTGCTGCCAGACCGGCTCAGGCGTGTTACCTGCTCTGGGAAGGTGAAGGCAAAGCAACTCCCATGGTCCAGCCTGCAGGCTGAAAGGAACATAAGTCAGAAAACAGATAACCTCTGCCCTTTATTTTGCAGGCAACATCTTGCTGCAGAGGTTATAGGTGTTATTGCTCTCAGCTATCCTGCCCTAGCAGTCTTCCAAAACACTAACCTCATTGCAGAGCTGGCTTAAAGGACGTAGCATCCATGAATGCTCAAGGCACTGTGTCAGAGCCCTTGTTCCTGCAGCTCCACCGGCTGGGTCACGGTCTAACAAGCAAACAGAGGCATAGAGAACAAAACAAAAATTCTTACTAGCAATGAAAAAAGTTTCCTGGATTGTAAATAAGATGTTTGTGTATTTGCAGTAGTTTCTTTGGTGAGGAAGGTACCAACTTCTGTTACCATTGTAAGTGTAGAGAATTTCTTTGCACTTTAGGTTTCATTATGCGTCAGAAAGTAATGACTGTGTGACATTGTTCAGTGAACTTGGTTTCCAGAAGCTTAATAATAGCATTCCAAACATGGTGAATTAATTTGATAGTTGATTAAAGCTGATGAGAATAAATTCATTTAAACTTCATAAAGAGGTCATATACTTTTCCACATAACACGTGGTGTGATTTTGCAGTAGTTAATGGACATTTATCATTACGATTGAATGATTGAGTCTTCTACATGTAGATGAGAATAATGGCCTAGAATAACACTCATTTTTGTTGATACTTAAATAGCCAGTCTCTTATTTCATCTGAAGAGGTAAGGAAATAAATTGGTAACAACCACATTTCTGGATTAACTTTTTGAGTTAGATTTGTCGTTTTCTATTTTAAGGTAAGGTCACTTCTACCTCAATGGCTTGAGCTTTCTCTTGTTTGGGAAACCCGTATGACCTTCATTATTGAAGACTCTGTGTGTGTGTAGCTCTTAAACAGTAATCAATTCATTCTCATACTGTACTCCAAGGCTGACCAAATCTACTTCAATGTCAGGGGTCTGCTTAAAGAATATACAACAAAATTCAGTTAGTGCAGAACATCAGCCTACTTTTAATGTGTATTTATTCAGATTTCATATGATAAACTGTGCTCCTCAGGAACTCAGCTATACATACCTAGTGAATTAAATTCTCCCAACACCAAATAAATATATACTTCTGCCATCCTAGTTATAAAAGGCCTCTTTATAGCAGGCAGAAAAGTCACACAGTCCCCACTGAAGGCAAGAAATGTTAATTCACTCCAGCTTTGCACCTACCCCACCCTAGGTAATGGCAAAGTGATGGATCTGGCACCTTACCTAAAATGTTAAGATGTTAGAGCTATCTGGGCAATAGTAGGAGAAACTTTGTAGATCCTTTTCACATGTTTTAAACTATCTCCATTGATGGGAATTAAAGCTGTGGAGGATGAGAGAGATGAAGGCATTTTCTTAGCTTACGACCTCTGAAACCACACACAGGCTTAGAGATTAAAATTCAGCACCATAAGATTTATCAGCTGCCAGGGCTTATCCTGTAAGCAGTGAAGCTATGGCTAAAATAATGGTTTGTAAGAACGTTTTGCTCTACCTTTATTTTCTCTAAATTTACAGTCTGCCATTTCAAGTCTGAAAAAGGCTTAAAAGAAGTTCAAGAAGACGTACAGTCTAGTCCCATGCACTGAGATTAGCTAAATATATTTAAGGCTCCTCAAACAGGGATTTCCTTTCTACAGAGTAGTGGTTCCCACTCTCAGATGAGTCTACCTCTCGCCTGATGCATGACACAACAGTGTCCCACCTGAGAGTTTAGTAATCATTGCAGAGCAGAGTAATTGCTTTGAGTGTCTTCTGTGAAACACTGCAGTATTACTATAAAACAATTTAATATTTGTGGTCTGTCTATATCCTTGGGACCTCTTCTGCTACTTGACTTATGGAAGTTCCTTAACCTCCATTTGGTATCTGTGAATTTGATGCCCTCTGCCAAGATGAATTTCTTCCTGGATGTGGAAAATTTCTTTGTTGATATAATTCTGAATTCTGTCTTATAAAGTGCTTTCAACATAGTCATTATTTAATGTCAAAGCCATCATCATTATTGAGCTTCTATACAAAAGTACAAAAATGTTTGTCTACTTCTTAGTTATGAAGAGAAAGTTGTTCAGTTTGGTGGGAGAGGAAGATGGATGCTCAAGCTGCTGAAACTGCTAAAACTCCTCTCTCCTGTCAAGTTATACGTGTCTAATAACTATAACACAGTAGCTTTTGATATAGTTAAAAAAACCAAAACAAAACCCAAAACCCAAACCAACCAAAAGCCAAAACAAGAAAAACCCAAGCAGAAAAACCAGACTGGATTTCTTCAGACTGCTGAAGAAATCACATTCACATCCCCTCTCAGGAGAGAAGTTTTGAGCAGAAGGTCAACTAGACAAGGAGATTATTCCTTGGTGGATGATAAAGTGAAAGCACAGCCAGAACACAGGTGGAGACATGTGCACCTACAGGTTCTCCTGGGAGTGATAAAACTTCCAGGAGAATATAGGAAAACAGAAAAAAAATTGTTATACCACAATTAAAGAAGCCATTGTGATATCCCCAAGATAAGAAGCCATTTGTCAAGAGCAAAACCTTCAGTTCGGAGCAAAGCCTTCAGCTCTAGAAATAATCAAAAGAATGATAGGGGTACATGGTCCTTTGTAAATAAACGCTACTGGAAAGTCATTACTCAGTTCCATCTTTTTATCCCTCCCTGCAGGAAACAAAACTAACTGTTTGGATCAAAGAAGCGTTATAGAATGTGAATTTCTTTTGTGGCTAAGGATAAAGCTATAACAATTATTGCAATGTGTAGACATTCATTACTGCAAAGGTCCTTTAGTGTTACTCATAGATGATCAATTAAATCAAAGTTCATCAGTCAAAGAAATAAGTCAGGTTCTCCAGTCATCACATACTACACAGCTACAGTTAAGCCAGACTCTAAGAGTGAGAGCCTTAATGCTCAGCTACCACTGAAATGACAAAACCAGTTTGGACTGCTGTTGTTTCTAACATCCTTTCCTTCATCCCCCTCTGGAGGATGTCACTTTAGTTCTGTTTGGTTTTGGTCTCCATTCATCCTAGCATTATTTTGAGCATTAGTTTTGATTTCCAGGCTGGTTGTGGAGTAGAATCAAAGCACAGCCAGTTTATGAATTGCATTTTTGTCAGTTCTCCAATGATCCCTTGTTGCATAACACTCCATTGGATTTTCCTGGACTTTTTGTTATCTTATATGACCTGAATTTTATTTTTTCCTCAAAAGATTATAAGAAATTACTTTCTTATAGCTCTTTTTTTTTGCCACTGCTAGCATTTCATGGAAATTCACCATTGTTGCCATCGTAAGAAACATAGAGTCATAGAATCATGAAGGCTGGAAAAGACCTCTAAGATGATCAAGTCCAACCATCAACCAACACTACCATGACCATTAAACCATGTCCCCAAGTACCACATCTACATGCCTTTTTAACACCTCCAGGGATGATGACTCCACCACCTAAAGAAATTCTTCTCAGTAAGAAATTCTTCTCAACATCCAATATTGGATATAATGGAATAACAGAAAGCTGTTACCTTAAGTATATATGTGCTGTCAGAGTGACTTCCATGTCCACTCTCACAGAGTATTCATTCACTTTCTCCCTAAAAGCGTCATGCAGCTATTAAAGAGGTGACTGCTGAGCACCTTGGGAACAATATTACAGTCTTCTTGTGAGAAGTTAGTGGAAGGAAATAGCTAAGACAGGGGAGCAGAAAGCACTCACAGCTATTTGCTGTGCATTTGATGTGCTTCGGGCAAGGACACAGAATATGTTGTCATTATTAGTGGTTCTTGCATGACACTAAATTCTAGCATCCCAGTTTCAGGAGTGTGCAAGCATTATGATAGGAATTGCCACAGGTTTCCTTATGCTGTTAAAAGCAATGTATTTTGATTATTAAGACTTGATTTGTGTGGTGCTGTGATGATGGAAAATGGCAAAGTTCGTCACAGCAGCTTCAACAACAATAAAATACCAATACACCCTTTTGAGGAGCTCAGGCTTTGGGATTGATTCATCCCTGCATCCTGACAACAGTCTTTGGGGTTACAACACTAGGGAAGCAATAAGATCTCCAGATGTTTAGGAATTTGTCTTTGAATCTTATCCCAGCAGGATACCTTTGTATATTCAGGTCTTTGTCATCACGGGTGGGTTACCCCTAGAACTCTTGCAGCTGCTGCAGAAGGTTCAGTTGTAGGAAATACCAATCTTTGCCTTTCTGTATTTTCTGTAAAAAGGATTTGACGAAAATAGAAGAAAGTTGCAGATAAAAAAACGACCATTATTAGGCTTTTCCTTCTGTCTCACTAGCTCCACAACCTTGCCTGTCTTGTGAAGGTGGATGATTAGTTCCTGCAAACTGCCCCACCACTGTTAGATACTCTCAGTTCCCAACCCGAATCTTTCTGCTCCTTTTATTAAAGGTGATTACTGGTGCTGCTGCACTCAGTCTTCCAGCTGTTTCTCCACACCAGAATACAAAGGTATTTATTCTCTCCTAATAAGAGTTCAGCTTCCTCAGTTCTTAGACTCCGGCATGGAGCTCTGGTAATATGTGAATGAACGTAAAAAAAATGTCTTTTTACAGGTCTTTAATTTCTGTTCCTGTCCAACTGCTTGTACAGTCATGTGTTGAGCAAGACCACAGAACTGGTAAGTCAGAATAATTTGTTTGGGGATAAATAAGAGAAAAGGGTTATTTTTCAGATCTGGAAGCTGCTGTATTGCAGACTTGCTCAGATGTACAAGCAGGCCTGCAGGTACAGCAGCGGGGACAATGCAAAAAGTGCAGATGGGTGATAAAGAATCCAGATGAAATCTCAATTAACATTTGTTCTACATACCTTAATTGCTGCATTCCTGGCCTCAGCTTGTTTGCCCTGCTTAAAATACAATATTTTAATTTTATAAACAAGCAAGTTACATATTCTCTGTAGCCACTTTATAAGATGTAGAAGTGTAGTCTTGTGAGCTTTTCTTGGCATAACTTGCAAGCTCATAAAAATCACTATCTGAATACAAGATGACCCCTTATACCTGGTGAGTTTTAGGACCCTCAAATTACAGACAGTGAGCTGGGCATACAGCCCAGGTGATTAGTACTATTTAAATAACTGATTAAAAAAAGATGGTTTTAACTTATTATCACTTAAAACTTCCTTTGAAGTGCAGAATTGTTCCCTTGTGCTTATGGCAGCTTCTTACCAAAACTGGATGCAGTCACACTCCTTTATGGTCCCCTTTAAACGAGCATGCTTTTTTATTTTGGGGGATGGGAGATGATAAAACAAATTCTGTTTATTTGACTTTTTTTTTTTTTTTCACACCCATGATGTAACCTTAATGTACCTCCAACCTGCAGAAAGGTGCAAAAGTGTCTTAGTTTTCTGGAGGAATTTATATCATAAGGTTCTATTCTTTTGCTAGGTCATCTTATAGGAAAATAAACAAAACTACTTTTATAACAACAAGAAGCAACAGAATTATTGCTTTCTGATGATTACTCTCTAATTTGGTTTTCTTTTATTCAGTTCTGTAGTCCTGGCTATGAAAGATTCCACAATGATCCAGAAAATCTCTTTTCTTCGTGGCAGATGGATGCTTCTGCTTTAAGAAGGCATTAACAATGCATTAAATAGGACTCATTGCTCATATGTAAGAGTAAATGGTTGTAACAAGTGGAATGTCTTGCTTTAAAATCGGTGATTTATATAATTGTTTATAAAATAATTTCTTAATCATCTGAGATCGGCAAAACAATATATAGTGTAGTTTTAGTATTTGCAAAAACTGCTTCACAGTTAGGAAAAATAATCTATGAATTTTCTATTTACTGATAAGACTGGATTATATGTTTGAATCATGAAGAACAGATTGCTGAATATATTAATCAATGACAGAGAACTTGCAGCTGACCAGATTTACTAATAGATACCTCTGCATTCTATCTATGGGAATAGCTGTGGGTCCAAGCAGGCATAATCATTAAGGAAAAAGCACCTCCTTTAAAGACAAAGAAGGTTAATGAATTAACCTTCCATTTTCTGGCTACAAAGCAAAGTAATTAAAAAGTGTGTAAGTGAGTATTATGAGCCGGTGTTGACTTCAAAGACAGAGAGATGATGTCAGCTACTGAATGGTACATTAGTACAGATGTGACCTGCTATTCTAATCAATTATCTTTTTTTCACAGACATGGGAAAAACTTATTGATTTAATCTTACAATTCTGTTTTTATATACACAAACTAAATTGCTTTTGGCAGCTTGAATGTGAGAGTAATTTACCTTGCTAATACTGTGTTTTTGTGGTCTCAGATGGGTTTGAATACTCTAATTTCCTCTTATTAAGCTTAAAAAAAAAAAAGTTAATGCTTTTGCAGGTTATATTTTTGGTCTCTGAGTAATCACCTTGTAGCTTTTTCATGTTGGAATGTGATTAAGTTTTAGAAAGAATATTTATTCCGCCTCTCCACTCTATATACTGTAATTTGTGAAGTTTATATCATAAATCTAGCCAGTAATCAGCATAACAGCATGACACCTTACATATCTTTTTCTTGAATAATCACACAGCTTTTGTCTTAAAATTTGCTGGAGTATTAGGATACTTTGCATGAAAAATGCTTCCTGATGCCCTCGTTAAATTTTTCTTTTTAATTTTCATGTGTGTTTCCTTGTCTTTTTATCAGTGTCATGCCGAAACAAATGGCTTTGTTCTGATATTCTCTGTTACAGTTAGATCAGGTTAATCTTTTTTGGTTTTGCCACCTTTACTTCCGAACATTATTTCTTTATGCTAGTTTAACCTACCATTATCTCTCATAATGTTAATTAGGGATCACAACAGTCTTTTTCTCCATCCATCTGTCCATTTCATCCACTTTCATATATCATAGCCAGAACTTTATAAAAAAGTTACTGACATCAGAGTACTTTTTAAGTTCTCCAGTGTTTTGAGCAGATCTAAATCTATTTAATTTCAGAAATGTTCTCTCTCTTATTGACACACCACGTTTCACGGTTCTTGGTTGGCAAACCAAATGAAATGTCTGTGATCATTTATCATCCACGGATGGAAAAGAATTCAGTACTCAAGGTGAGAACACTAGGATACAGAGCACTCCACTCCTCTCTTGAAACATTAACAGAAGCCTCAAATTGAGGTAAAATGCACATTGCCTAAGGTGAGGTCTCCTGTGAAGCCTTGTCCCATGGGTACAAGCACTGTAAGATGCATGGAAATGAGGCTGCCTTTCTCTACACACTTTCTACCATTAGAAGGGAATGTCATCAGATCCCTTTCTTTCTCTGCATGTCTAATTTTTATGCCTTTGCTTAAAATTACCTTCCTGTTTTATGCATGTTACAAATGTGATACCACTGTCCATTGTGATTACATGCAAAATGTCCTTCCATATGGTTTTTCCAAAGCAATCTTTTTGTGAGCCTAAGCAAGAGGTTACTGGTGTGTATACTCACATGTGTCTTCATACATGCAATAGAGGAAAAGCTGAATATGTTAGTGGATAATGGAGCAGACTTGGCATTTATTTATATTTTTGATCCTGAGTTCATCAGACTCCATCTCCCACACTTTTCTTCATGGCAGAACTGTTGATCAAGATGCATAGAATCATAGAATGTTAGGGGCTGAAATGGACCTCTAGAGATAATCTAGTCCATCCCTCCTGCCAAAGCAGGATCACCTGTACAGCAGGCTGTACAGGAACTCATCCAGGAGGGTTTTGAAAGTCTCCAGAGAAGGAGACTCAACAACCTCTCTGGGCAGCCTGTTCCAGGGCTCTGTCACCCTCATAGTGAAGAATTTCTCCTCAAGTTGAGGTAGAACTTCCTATGTTCTAGCTTATTCCCATTATTTCTTGTCCTGTTACTGGGCACCACCAGAAAGAGCCTGTCCCCTTCCTCTTGACGCTCAATCCGCAGATATTATAGACATGGATAAGATCCCCTCTCAGCCTTCTCTTCTCAATACTAAACAGTCCCCGTTCTTTCAGTCTTTCTTCATAGGAGAGATGTTCAACTCCCTTAATCATCCTTGCAGCTCTCTGTTGCACTCTCTCCAGTAGATCCCTGTCTTTCTTATATTGGGAAGCCCAAAACTGGGTACAGTATTCCAGGTGTGGTCTGTAGATCATTAAAAGTGTACATTATAATAAGTATAATGCAGATAATTTACAGTAAGTATTGTCAAAATGGTTCAATGGCTGAAGCTCTTCAGCAGGCTGGGGTTAGTCACTGAATCATTATTCTGCAGATAAAACCTATTGTGTTCACAGTTACAGGACCAAGCTATAGGAATCAGCACAGATTCCTGGGATCTTTGAAATGACAGCTCTGTGCTGCTGAACAGTAGCAATAGCTTAAAGAAACTTTTAATTTGATATACCATTTTGAATAGCTGAGAATCTCAGAGTAAATTTATCTACATATATGTGCTAGGAATGGTAACTTTTTTTTTTTCTTGTCTGCACAATTTTGTTTGTTAACATATATTTAAATTATCTAAATTCTTCTTGACTTTGAAACATATGAATAATGCATTAGAACAAAGGTCTGTGTATCTCATATCCTTTTTTTGGTAGTGGTCTGTAGCAGCTGCTCAAATTAGAGAATCCAACAAGAACAGGACGTGATGAGGATGCCTTTTTTTTTGCAGGATGCAATCTGAGTTTTAGAAACTCTCCTGGAGTATTACTCATTTTTTATCACCACAGTTATCTTACATTTGACATTTCTGGAAGTCATTTTACTCATTTATTTGTTCCATTGCTTTGGGAAATCTCCACAGAGTGTCACTACTTGATGGAAAGTTTTCAGGAGATTTCCTTGCCCCACTGGGACCTCATGTGAGAGAACTTCAAAGCTCCTTATCATTTTTCATTGTCCAGACACAGTTTCATTTCACTCACCCACCCACACAGGAACACACATCAATACATTTATGAAGCTTAGGTATTTCTATATGTTTACCAGAAAAATGATATTCAAAAGCATCCCATTGATTTTTTGATAAATGGTTCATGCAGAAACTTGCTTGACAGCCAACAAGAATGAATAAGCTTATTCCAATAAAATCACCACCATGTCTGATTACAATATTTTTCAATGGCCAGTTTTGTGCAGAGACAGAGATCCCCATGGGGAGGTCATTTGTCAGCCTAAGTCAAAGCTTTAATGTTACTCTGAAATAGCTTAGTTGAAGTTGGTTGAGAGTTTCTCTTTTTCTATTCAGGAAAAAAGAAAAAAAAAAGTGTAAAGAGAGTGGGAAAAATATGGATAATCATAGAACTCATATAAATTCAGGTGTCTGTGTAATTTCATGTAAAGCTCCTGGTGCAAATACGTTCATTTTCTGTTCTAATGGGCACTTATTTTTCAAAAATCCTTTTTACTTTTGCATTTTCCTTTGTCTACATTTTCTTTAAATGTATTGCAGTGTATTTTACCAGGATGTGCTTGAGGACATTTTAATCATAAGATAATCAGAGTCATATTTATCAGTACAGTGGCTACAATAATATACACTCTATCCCTAGGAATTAGTTTTGCTCTCAGCTCTTCTCATAATTATTTTTAACTAAACAATAAGCCCTATGTCTGAAGCAGCTTCTACACTAAACAGTTGTTCCAGTAGGATATGAAATTTAAATGGCAATAATTCTACTTGCTTTACTCCATAGGTGTCAGCCAAATCAGATTTTTTACATAAAGTTTGCACTCTCTTGTCATCTTAACTATTCCAACAGCAGTGTGAATCTGCTGTCCTCAGTTAACAAGGGCTTGATTTTAGCAGAATTGCTGGCTGAGGAGTGAAGTAAAGCTTTTAGTTCAGTGTGCTTAGCAAATGCTAGCTGATACAGTGAAAAATTACAAACAAAACCAGTTGCTGGAGATTCAGAGTAAAGCTTAAAGGAGGAATGTTTTCTTTTAGTTTTTCCTTGTGGCTAGGTAGTTTGATACATAACTGCATCTAAAATGTTTCATTATTAATTGAGAAGAAGATCAAACCATGTTGGATGTGGATGCATGTTCTGCTACCCTTCTATTGCCTAGCAAGGCAATAACATTTGGTGTCCTGCTTCTGAAAGAACATAAAGAAAACTTAATTCCCAACAGCAACCACCATTTACTTCTATTTTTTTTTATCCTCAGGAAAGTAGATACTGCACCTTAAAGTGTAAAAAAAAATAAAAACATAAATGGTTACAAAACACAATTCAGGAACTGTGTTGCTGATGCTGGTTGCTATGTGTAATTTTTAGGTGGCTTGTGCCTAGAGTGAAATCCCTGAGTTCCTGAAGCAGTTCATGGGAAGATGTCAGGCAAGAAGGTAAACCAGACACCACTGAGCAGGGCAACTGGATGGAGCCAGGTCAGATCTGAAACCTGAGTGTTCCTTCGTTCAAGACCATGTGCTGTGTCCTACACTTGGGCCACAACAACTCCATGTAAAGCTCCAGGCTTGGGGAAGAGTGGCCGGAAAACTGCCCAGTGGAAAAGGACCTGGGGGTGTTCATTGACAGCTGCCTGAATATGAGCCTGTAGTGTGTCCAGGTGGCCAAGGAGGGCAACAGCATCCTGGCCTGTGTCAGAAATAGTGTGGCCAGCAGGACTGGGGAAGTGATGGTGTCCCTGTATTTGACACTGATGAGAATGCACCTTGGATGCTGTGTTCAGTTTTGTGCCCCTCACTCCAAGAAGGACATTGAGGTGCTGGAGAGTGTCCGAAGAAGGACAACAAAGTTGGTGAAGGGTCTGGAGCACAAGTCTTGTGAGGAATGACTGAAGGAGCTTGGGTTATTTAGCCTGGGGAAAAGGAGGCTCAGGGAAGACCTTGGTCTTGACAATTACCTGAAAGGAAGTTGTGGTGAGGTGGGAGCTGATGTCTGTTCCCACGTAACAAGTAATAGGACAAGAAGAAATAGCCTCAGGTTGCACCAGGAGAGGTTTAGGTTGGACACTAGGACAAAAAGGTTTGTCAAGCCCTGGAACAGGCGGCCCAAAATCCTGGAGGGATTTAAAAGATTGGATGTGGTCCTTGGTGATATGGTTTAGTGGTGCCCTGGCAGTGCTGGGTTAATGGTTGGATGCAATGATCTTAAAGGTCTCATCCAACCTAAATGATTCTGTGATTCTCTGTAGGTACCACTCAGAGCAAGACCATCAGGTAGTGCTTGTCACAGCTCATTTTCATTTGAGACAGGACGTTAGTCCTCTCCTTCAGTAAAGAAGTGGTATCCTCTCTTTAATCAGGTGTGTTTTAGAAGAAACAGGTGGCTTTCTGTACATAGGAGTAGGATTAGGTGACTGCCATAAGTTGATATTTGAATATAAGAATTTAGATGTCTTTGCTGCTGTTTTGCTGCGGGCCACAAGGGCTCCAACATTTAATAAAAGGAATTTCCTCTTTGCCTTTTAAGACTCATGGTCAGCACCTTGTATCAAGCCCTTGACGCTCAGTAGAACAAGGGCTTGACACTGGGTACCAGAACCTGTGAGAGGCACGCCAGCCACAGGTCTGTATTTTGCCTCCAATTAAATCACTCTGTACATAACACAAGATTTTGATGGAAAACAAAATGAATTTTAAGCTACTAAAGGGCAAAGTCAACAACTTGGTTGCTAGATTTGGAAAGCAAATGCAAAGAAACAAGGCAATTACAGACCTTATTAGCCAGCTGTACTTGGCTTGGTTTCCTGCCTCCACTCTGCTCTTTTTTTGCCCGAGAGCTAACAGAATGGATTCATAGCTTGTTAGAGCTAGGACCAAGTTCCTCTAACGAGCCTCATCCATCTGGTATCATCTCTTCTGAGCTGGAGCCTCCGACTTAGGACAGAGCCTGTCTTTAATGAACTGTGTTACTCACCAAGATTTCTACAGAGTGTAAACATAGCCCATGGGAATTGCCAATAACCCACAGTCTCGATAGTTAATTTGATTACTGTTGGAATTTATGAGCCTTCTGCTAATGCAAATCTGTCTGATGTAATATTAGCTGCTGATACACAAACATGTTTTTGAAATACTACTTCATACTGGGTTGCCCAGATAGTGTTATCACTCTCTTCATCAGTAGATGATGTATTAATACCATATAAATGCTGCTCTTAATACACAGGCTGATGAATATACACTGAATCTTCTGAGCTTGTAAGACTTTAAGGAACTATCTCTGCTAGCACATTAGAATTATTTATACACAAAACATTTCAGGGATAACAAAAATATAGGTGAAACACTGAGAAGCAGAGGAAAGCAGGAAGTATAACACATAAGGGTTGTTACTTGAGAAAAACTTAAAAAGTAAATAATAACTATATCAAACTTTGCAAATGGATCAAAACATTGAAAAAACCCTATACTGGCAAAATAAAACAGTCTGGTTTTCAACTTTATAGTGAGCTAAGCAATAACAACAAAAAAATCTCTCAGCCTGAAATACTTTAGTAAACAAAAAAAAAGCAGGTTGTTTGATTTTTGGGCTATGTAGCCTTTTATTCACTTCATGTGTCACTCAACATTTAATAAAAAATAATGATTTCAAAATGCAAAGCCACAAGCGGTGAAATCTGTAAAATGTTGACCACAAAATTTTGGGAAGTTCAAAAATCAGTGTTTTATTTCATCACTATGTTGACCTTCAGAGAAATCTGATAGCAAAATTCATCCTGGTTGCACTGGGAAAGTCCTCTTTATGCTTTATGAGAGTGGCTCTCTCCTGGTGCACACCCTGGGAAGATCATTGCCCTGAGAGACAGGTGAGCCTGAAGAATATGCTCAGTGTTCACACACTAATTGAGGGTGTTTTTTCCATCTTAATGATGTCTACCACCTAATGTTGGTCAACTGTGACCATCATTAGGTTCCTTCAAGACAATTGAAGATGAGCTGAGTTTTCAGTGTTCAGTTTTAGAGCTTGAACTCTGTCCAAATTTCATTTTGGGTCATTTGTTTAATCTTGCCCAGGGCAACAGGGAATCTTTCGTTACTATGTGTTTAATCTTTCAGACTTGGAATAAGTGGGAGTTTTCTTCTGCCTTTAGTGCAGAAGTACCTGGTACTATATGAGGTTTTGATTAAAAAAACAAGAGCTAGCACCAACTTCACCGAGAACATTTTACTCTGCTAGGGAACCTCAAATCCCCAGAGCAGCATATTTGTGTCTAACTCACAAGCTTCTGGTGGCAGTGGTGTCTTACCACTTTTTCTACACTTCAAATCAAAATGTGGAGGTGAGTCTTTGCAGTGCAATAAACTAAACACCTTTCCAAAACAAATAATTAGACCTTTAAATATATATTTTCCCTCCAAGTAGAAAAATGCACAAGATTAGCTGTCACTATCTACACATTCGCCAACTTCACAATGGTGTATGCTTCTTGAAAAATAATTGATGCAGTACTTGAGAGCAGTGCAAGACTGACAGCCTTGAAAATTGAAGTGTTCTGTCCACAGACTGGCTGCTGTGATGGAGCCCGGCCTTGTTTCCTCTGCCAGGTGCCACTGGGATGTGCAGCTTTTTTTGGAGATTCAGTTCTTCCTTGTGGGATAACTGTACAAAAGATGTACAGTCTTTGACAACACAAAATATCACAACACTAATTGCACACTTATTAACACTTACTCATACGTTAGGGCATTTTTTCACTGCTTACCTGTAGCTCTGTAGCCCAATACCACACTGTCATGGTTGTTGGCATGCCACACATGTTACAGGGAGTTTGCAAGACCTCAGGACTGAGGTTTCTCCAGGTAATTTTTTCTGAACCCTTCTTGAACTGCCTGGAGCTTTGGTTTTTTTTTCATGGTTTAGTGACAGCATTAAGTTTTCTAAAGACCAGATGGCTATACGTAATTTATTTTAGTTTTGCTGATATCTTTGTGTATTATAACCATAGTTTTTATGTAGATCTGTAACAAGCCATTATTCTGTGTATAATAAAATATTTGTGACTGAGGTGGTGATGTAGGCTAAAGGAATACAGTCCTGGTATGATAGCAGAGTGCTTGAGAAGTGGGGATGTGGGGTGAGGAGTAGAGGAGCAGTCACGGGGTGGTGAGATGTAAGGCACAGGTCAGCACTGAAGAGCCTATGGCTCTGAACAACTCAGCACTGATAAGTTAAAAAAATGCAGATCTGGATCTGGGTAAAAATTTTTAGGGGTGAAAAAAAGGAAAAAAGATAAGTATATAATGTGAAAAAAAGCCCCATGTATATTCTAACTTTGGATTTAATGTGACTTACAGACCAATTAAGAAAGACCAAAGTGTAAAGCATGCTAGCAAACATAAAATAACTCCCAAGCAGATCCTAGAGTAAGGAAGAAGAAGCCCTCACCGTAATCATGATTCTCCAAACAAAGGACTTGCATTGATGACAACTTGCTCTGCTCCTCACCAGACTGGAAACCTCCCCCTAAGGACTCCAGTGAGGGTGAAGGCCTGGACAAAACACCTGAAAGAGGGGAAGAATCTAGAAGTGTGTATACAATTTTCACTATACCATTATTATTTGGACTATTTTTTTTTTTTCCTTTTTTTTTTTTTTCCCTTTCTTTTATTTTTCTGTAATAATTAGATCTAGACTAATAACACTTTTATTAATCTTTTAAGATTATACTTATTCTGTCAATAAATTCTCAGTTTTACTTACCACTGAATTCCTGTCTTGTCCATTACAAAATGTTGAGTGTAACTTGTCTGAGTTATCTGTAATCAGTGAGATAATCTTGACTGGATTTTGTACCCACATAAGGAGTTGGCTGTTTTCACAGAAAGGATAAAAGAATCATGGTCCTTGTGATGGACTTCAGATTTCTATGAATTTACAGTTGCCACTGGTTTTAAGAGTAATTAGAATGTGAATGGAAATAGAACCAAAACAGCCAATTTACTTGTTTACTTGCTCTATTTCAGTTGCTTGAACATTTAAAATCTTACTGAGTTGTAACAGCCAAAACTGTTATGCCTGAGAGCATCAGTGTAGAGGGCAGTAGGAGCTCTGCCTTTTTCTGGGATTGTTCTGTGAAAACCCAGGAAATTAGGGAAATTTACTGAGACATTAAGAAGAAAAATGCATGTTGTTTTTCTTGCTAACCAGGAATCTCAGAGCCACAAACAAAGTGTTATGAAAGAACCCATTCCTTTCAAACCAAAACAGCGTTCGGTGGGAGGTCTGTGCTGATTAGAAAGACCATTGCAAAGCCACCAGCTGAAAACCAACATATGCTGTGAATGCAAAGGCACCCTGCTTTGGCATCTTTTATGCAAGGCTCGTAGAGTCTGTGCACAATGCCGTGATCTGCTCCAGGTCCAGCCTTCCCCCTATATTTCAGCTACAGAGAGTGGCTGGCTTTTAAGGAGGTGCATTTTCCTTTGCCTGTAACTACCATCTATCTTGTCTGAGATAAGTGTGTACTGTAAGAAAATAGTGATTTCTGGGAATAAACTGAGTAATGTCCTTTTGTATATATAGCCTCCATTTTACTCAAATGAACAGATCATGTACTGAATTCTTTCTCTTTTTTCTTACCCCTCCCATTTGATCAGCAACACAGAGGGACGGATTCAATTCAGGCCTGGTTACTGTGGATGGGATGTAGAGGACAAATAGTTATGAGACAATGTAAGACAAGGGTGTGATTCATACTGCAACAAAGGCAAAACAATGCTGATGCAAATTGTTTTCAGGAAAGAAGTTAAAGAGTAAACAGAATCCCATTTTTTCTTGGGTTTCTCCATGACAAAGACATTAAAATATAAACAGATGTTAATAGTATTAAAATCTGGGACAACAAGCTTGATGGAAAGAAAAGCTAGCACAGACAAGGTAGGAAGTGAAGGCTGAAGAACCACATAAAAACTAGAGGAACCCACGCCGAAAGCTCATCAGCAAAAAAAGGGAGATGTGGCTGTATTTCATGGTCTGGGGTATTGTTAACTATAAGGGTTTATAAGTTTTGGTTAACAAAAAGGAGGAAGGAGAAGGAGAAGGAGAGCTCTTGGAGGTGTTGAAGAAAGGTTAATAAAAAGAGGTTGACAAAGTCAAATAGCTTCCCAGCAGTTAAAAAAAATAATTAAGACGGTAGCTGTTTGTTGTTTTGCAGCAGTTTGTTTTTTGTTTTTAACTCTCTTCTGTAACTTCTTCATTCATAAAGACTCACTAAATTAATTAATTAGGGACTCGTTAGGCAACACCAGCTTCAGGTTCTTTATAAAGTTAACTGGAGAGAGATCATTTCTTCTCCTTCATAAAGCTCTTTACCAAAGCTATGAGATGTGTGAGAACAACCTAAGAACTCAACAGCTAGACATGATCTGGGTTTCTGCTTTTCTGACTCTGGAAATTTCTTTCTCCGGGATTTTTGGAAAACTCCATGTGCCAAAAATGGAATGCAGAGGTGGTTTTTGAAGGTGAATTTGACAAGTCTTAGGGCCTGTGGAGAAGAATGCTCTACTACAGGTGGTGAGATATGGCTGAAAGGTGGCAAATGTGGCTGCTGCACATCCTTTCTGTTACAAACATCCTGAAATCACCATACTTTGTAAAACTGGCAAAATTTAAAGTCTGAAGGCCTCAAAAATTTCAAAGTAACACTAAGAGAGAGACAAAGATGGGAAATAAATTGCAGAACAAGACAAAAATGTTCAAAATTATTTATTCTATATATTGAGAATTTCTTCTTGATCCCAAAAGCTGTTGAGCAGTATGATTCTGAGTGCATAAGTGAAGCACAGAAATCAAAAGTGGAAAAAGTTTTCCAAACTGGGCAAGTGCAGCAACTGATGCGAACACACAGCCTAGGTCTAGATATGATCTTAGTGCAAGAAAATTCCTAGACTTTGTCAGTGAAAAGGCAGAATTGTCCCATGATCCCAAAGAGAGTAAACAGAAGCTTAAAAACATTAATATTTAATGGTGAATAACTTAAACGTAATATTGTGAGTACATTGAAAAGTGCAGAATGTGTTTACTACTGACCCTTACACACGTTTATTTATAAACTCCATTTTGTTGTAGTGTAGGTTTCTTGCTCCTAAATGCCCTGTTTAAAATTTGTACCCAAACACTGCTTTTCCAGTGGTTAGACTATTCATGGTCAATTTGTACATAGAAAGCTACAAACATTTGGTGATTAATCATATTCCCTTCAATTTTTATTTTCTGGGCTTCAGATGCACTGTTGTTATCCCCGTAAGGAAAGTTAAGCACTCCTGTTATCATTCTGGTTGCTCTTCTTTGCACAGGTCCAACTGAACCTAACTTCATTTTTGAGTAGAGGTGACTTGAATTATATTTAATGTTTCAAATAAGCCCTTACGAATGGTTTGTAAAATGGTGAAGAACCAGTTTAATCTGAGAAGCCATGAGTTTAAAGGAGAGCAGCCTTGATATGGGCTAAGAATGAAAATGTATATTGAAAAGCAGCATTCCAAGAATTTTCAGAAATTATTTAGTCTTCAAGAAAGTAGCTGCACATTTATGTCCAGACAAGTGCAGAGATTGTATGGACATGTTTAATTCATGAGGACTTTCTCAAGTAGGGTTCAGAACTCATTTATTAGGCCTGATTTATCTGAACAGGCTCTAGAAAGTTTTGTTTTGCTCCACTTTGGAACAAAACCCAGATCTTGGAAACCGTACTTATAAATACAATATTATAAATAACTAAATGAGTTGAAGTTGGCCATTATAAGAATAAGTGTTTTTCTAAACTACCTCTAATCTTTATTCTTCGTGGGACAGCCCTTTGAGAACAAAAGCCTACCCTGACTGCTGTAGAAGCCACCTCATTTACTGTTTTCATAAATTTCAAACTATCACCCATCATTGTGACAGTTTTATTTTGTATATATATTCTTCTCACAACCTTAAGTTCTCACTTTGATTGAAGCACTACTAGCCAAGGACAATGGATAAAAAGTGGACTATCAAATTCAATGACATTTTCTATCACATAAGATGCTAAAAAAGTATCACATTCAACCCCATGTATTAGAACTAAAAGGAAGGGAAAACATGATCGCTCAAGAAGCAATTCTCTTCTTTGGTATCTACAAGTGGAAGTGACTCCCACTGCAAGTGCAGGTTGCAATGCTGTGATGAGATGATATCATACTCTCCAATACTCATTTTAGCATCTTCAGGATGGTTACATCTACTGTGGCATAGTGCCATCCTGTGGACCCTAGGGTTATCTAAGGCAACCACACTGTTAACAGGCATGATAACAACGTATTGAACAATGCTTCACGTAAAGCATTACACCAGATCTCATTCAGTATTTGCTGATGCATTAGTTAAATGCCCTTGCTGAAATCTCTCTCTGTGTATCTTCATGTAACTACACGCTTCCACCTGTGACATTGCCAACATTAAATACCTGAGATGCCTGGAGGGCAATAATCCTTTTTCATACTAGCTTTGAAAAAGTCCTAGAATTTGTTTTACTTCCACATTTTATCAAGGCAAACTCTTGCCAATACTTTTCTTAAAAAAGCAAATCAGGCCCCACTTGTGTCAAAAGTCCATTTTTGATTGACAAGTACATTTTTAGTGGTATTTGATCAAATTTACTTTGAGTGCTTACATAACAATGGTCAGGACCTGGGTCACAGACATGGGAGAGCCAGGCTGAAGGCTTTGCTGTGTTTCACGTGGAGTTTTTCCTCACAGCTCTTGCTAAATCTGACCATGAGAAACTCATACCCCAAGGCAGATTCAGGAGATCCATCTTACCCAACTTCCTTAAACTTTTGTGATCCTTATTCATATGCCCGTGAAATGATTAACTCCATAAAGTTTCATCATGTAAAAAGTATATAATCTATTTCTGACAAAATTATCCTGTCTTTTAAAGTGGGCATATTTGCTGGCAAGCAGCTCTGTTGAGCATATCCTTTTCCCAGGTGGTTCAATCTACATCCTTGCTTTTACTTTTTTTTTTTAATGGCAGGGAACAAGAGATTCAGCAGCTCTTAGAAAGCTTTTAAAATAGCTCTAGGAAAGGCAGAAAAAACGTCTATTGCCTTGAGAGTTCATTCAAGGGACTGGCGGGTATCAAGCGTGTGAGCTGAACGCTCTGTGACCCCAACTGGATAAAGACAGTTCATCTGATAGATGCATGTGCAAATATAATGCTGCTCAATGCAAAAATGTTTCACTGGGTGTCGAATGAATGCTCTCTTGTGACTATTTATGAAGGCGGAGTGTTAAAAGTGTTAATGTAATCAATAAAAAGGAAAAGGTCTGGGAGTAGCACTCAATCTAAGCAGCCGAAGCTTTACAGAACATTGCCACTGAAATAAATATTTAGTAACTCTACAGTGAAGGTGCTGTTCTTTTGACAGGATGAGTTTCATGCCTCACGGCACAAAAGTTATGAGATTTCAGTCAGTAATCAAAGAATAACTCTATATTTTTCATAGAAAAAAAGACATTGCTTCTTTTCCCCTGACATACCAATGATTAATTGAAACAGCTCTACCCCTCACCCCAGTTCCCCCACCACTCTGCCCACCCTTTTGTTTTCGGGCAAAAACAGAAGAAAGTGGGGGTGGAGGGGAAATCCATGAATAGAAGAGGAAGAGTTGAAACAATACTAGAAAATGTATGTTAACTACACTGTGTCAAATTTTAAATTGGTACACAACTGTCAATGGATGCCACTGTATGGCACTATTACATAGTTTGAATCTGAGGTTCAGCTGAGGCTGCCTGAGCTTAAAAGTGCTCCCAGAGCTCGTGCTTAAGACCACTGAGCCTTAGACCATAAAAGATATTTTGATATCTGGATTCCAAAGTACCAATTTCAATAGGAAAACGGACTGCTTATTTACACTACTACACAATTACGACTTAACTTACAAAGTGTTTTTGTTTTGTACATATTTGTTATTATTAACAGTTTCCATTTATCAGAGTGAGATGATGCAGAAGTTTGTGTCAAGAACAAATAAATAATTAAATTGCAGCAGGCTTCAGATGAGAAGCTGCAGATTTTGATAGTGGAGGGCAGCTGAGGATTTTGGCATGTAAAAAGCTTTGGGGAAAGTACACACTGGCAAGTTGTTTCTGCTATAGTGCACCAATGAAACCTTAATAATGTGGCCTCTTAAAATGCCTCCTGTCTTCTGGAGTCCTCCTGGTGAGCAGTGCTGCACAGGCATCTTGAAATGACTATTTCCAACTCAGCAGCCTCTGGAAGACAATAACACATCCACTAAAGTGCATTCTTCTTTAAGCTATAAAATTTTCTTCTTAAGCAGGAAGGGCAAAATCGCAAGGATATTTTTACTTAATAAGAAGAAATTACCTGTGACAGATGGGTAATTTGGATACTACTGCTGGAAGAGTAGTTTAAACCATGCAGTAAAGAATAGGGGTAGGGACAGAGGAACATGTACTGGTATGAGATAAATGGTTTGGTATCCAGTTGTTTGAACTGGAATATAGTCTGGGAGATCAAAGAGTGAAAAACTGACACATGAATGTCCTTGAGCTCCTACAGCGTAACTAGCTGTCTTCCTGGAGATCATAGAATCATAGAATCCTT
>NW_008621996.1:0-10151 GCF_000691845.1 Merops nubicus
TGGAGGTCCCTTCCAGCCCAGACATTTATGATTTTATGATTCTATAAACTCTTCTATGTTTTCTGGGATTCTTTTCTTGTTTGGGGGTATGTCGATAGAGCTTCATTATAAAAATTAATATCTGTGGATCAGAAATTGTTTGGCCATTTGAAGTGAATTCCCTGTTTTTTGAAAAGTTCAAGATCCCTAACACTACTGTTAATAGATCACATCTGTACCTGGTATGCATACAGTTGTTCAAATTTCAATTAAATTTTGATTATCAGTTGGGTTTTTTTGTCAGATTTTATTTGTTCTGTGTTTTTTTAGCTACTTTACCTCCAAGGCCTGGTTCTGTGTTTCAGTGTCTGAATGTTTACTTACCTTAGAAAAGTGTAAAGTACTTGCATGTCTTTCAATTGTACCCTCAGCAGAGCAGCAGCAGAAAAATTGATAGGGAGTCATTCTGTCCAACAGTTCAAGAAGCAATACTGAACAGTTTATATTCTTCCTTTGTTCAGTCATATAGAAATAAATGTTATAAAAAAAAAAAGGTAATATATTTGCACATTCATGAATTTGCTGAATCCTTTTTTTGTTATAATTTTCTGATGTACTTGGAACAAACTCTGCTTTGGTAACACTTGTGCAAATCTACCAAAAGTGACTGATTGCTTTATGTTGTTTGCTTTCACATATGTTTTGCATCTTAGCAACAGCTGATACTGTTGTTAAAAGTGTAAGATTTACCTTTGATCTGTGAAGTAATTAGCACAGTGAATTTGCTATCTCATGCTTCATCATTTATAAATACAAAAGCTTACTGTGAAAATTATTGTGTTAAAATAACTTAATATGTGTGCAGTTTAATAGTATATATTTCCTTAGGGTCATATTCTTCTACTCTCACACCAAAGTGCAGTGTCTTTGAGTTGAATTTTTAAAAGTTCTGCTTGAACAGTATCTCTGTGTGAACTGTGGGACTCGTTCTGCTTCCCACTCTTCATTTGACTAGGCATTGAAAACAGGACTGATGTCAATAGAAAAATTGTCACTTCACTGTTAGTTTATTTTAAAGATATAAACAGCTGTTGTTAAAGCTTTTTTTATAATGTTTCTCTCCTTTGCCTAAATAATTATTGAGAATATCGTAGTAGGAATTACTGGTTTAGAATGCTAAGATATTCCTCATGTGGTTCTGCTGAGAAAGCTAACAGGCTAATTTTTTTAATTTTTAATTAGTATTATCCAAGCATTTGAACTATAATGTTAGTAGTTAACACAATTGGAAATAACTTTCTAGATTAACAGCTATGAGATGATAGAGTGAGTTATGAAAGATAATGGGGATTGATCCCTTTTTTCAAGAAACCACTGAAACAATGAAATGTCCCAAAACCCTAAGGCACTCCATTCCTCATAATCAAGTTAGCCCATGTTACATTTTTGCAGTTTGATAAACTTTTTAAAATAACAATGTATTTTAAAATAGATAATTGAGCATGAAACTAAAAATATTTTAAAATTGTCAGTGAAAGATTTCAAGATTTAAGCATTCATAAAAAGATAAGTTCAAGTTAAGGTTGGAATGAAAGATTTTGGTGTATAACTACATATTGTTTGGTTGGTTGTTTTTTGTTTATTTGTTTCTTTTTTTTTTTTTTTTGAGTGTTTTCCTTTGTCTTCTGAAATCAGTTGACAATGCATACTGCCCTAACTATTGTACGTGAGTGTTCATGCCTCTGCCTCTCATGGTGCCTTTCCTGATGAAAACAGAGTGTGAATTTCCATCTGCTCAACTTGAATAAACAGCTCTGATTTATTAACAAACCACAGTGAATGTGCACCTGAAAAGAATCATGGAATTTCACTGGTATTTCCACGTGCCTTGATGTGCTGATTTTCATGGTCATGTCTTTAGCATATGTCTTGGTCCTATCTTTTTCTTTGTATTTTTTGATAACAGCATAACAAGCTTTCTCTTAAAGAAAAGGGAAAAGCATTAAGAAAACAGATGTTAGCCATTTCCAAGGCACTCTGAAAACTTTGATTGTCAGTCTGTAAGGGTTCTTTGAGCTAGATTGTGATCTGTTTGCTGAAGTGTTTCAAGTTTTTCCTTTACTTAATCTGTTCTGCCTGCAGTCCTAATCATCCAAGAAGGTACCATATAGTAATGAAACATGAAGTTCAGAAATGAAGCATATTACATAAACAACACCATTCTGTCAGAGGAGGCAAAAGCAGTAAAATGATATTTTATTTTTAGACTAACTCTCTTCCCATGCTTGTCGTGCAAAGATAGGCGAAGGTACTTCCATGGTCTGCCTATCATCTGGATTCCTCTGATTGTCTTGTGCTTCTCTTATTCCCACACTTTCTTATTATTTTTGTTTCTAGACACAAGTGATTAATGTGTAAACTAAAAGAGTACACAGGAGCTTACCTTCTTAACTGCATATTTTCCTGAACAATTTGCCAATGTAAAAAGTTTGCAATGTTTTCTGAAATTGTAGTTCTTAATATGAATGGTTTATAGTTTCGCAGTTGATGGGAGGTACTGTGGCATTCATAAAAATAAATCCTCCTGAAGTATATAGTGATACAAAACAGCAGCCTTTTACTTGCCAAATCCCCTGTGCTTAGTTAGAAGCTCAGATATTTTCTAAGGCATTCCAGTATAAATTAAACCGTCTCTAGATGTGTTGGTGCAGTGAATGCTGAGGCTCAAATTCACCTTTAATGAACTGTATTTTAATGTCAGTCTATCCTGTCTACCTAAATGACAAAGAGCTCATCTGGCTTTGTAATGAATCCCACAACTGTATCACTTATTGAGCCTCTGTCTCAGCCTTATACCGTGGTAACATAGGTTGGCAGTCTAAGTAAACTGCATTGAAGGTTTATTACCAAAGCTACAGAACTTGAAGAAATGACATCTGACACAGCAGGAGGTGCTGGAGTTTCTACCAATGCAAACTGTAGATGTAGGCTGGAGATAGGTTAAAAGGGCTTAAAAATTATCAAGTAGGGCATGGAAATTGTTGAGGAAATACCAGCAGGAAAGCTACTCATGAACGAACTGGGCAGTGCCTGATTCAGACAGTAATCAAATCTGATTAGACTGTATATGTGCTTCTTAGTAGTGTTTAAAAGACCAGTGTAGGTGATCAAGGTGGTGTAGAAATAGCCTTTTTAAAAAAGGCATGTGAAAATTAAAGATGGTACTATTAGTTTTGCTACATAAAAAGTCTAAGATACGTTTATATATATAAGAATAAGAACATAGTAATGCAGTATGTAATGAGGTGCACGTTTAAAATGAGATGCTGTCAGTACATTGTCTACATTGCAATATGTGCTACGTAAGAGAAAGAACCAGCTTGGAAGTGAGTCATGAAAAGATGGATGCATAGAGTGAAGAGTGACAAATGAGAAAATGAAGCAGAGTCTCCCTTGTACTGTCAGAGGAAACACCAAACTAAAAAGCAATACCATTGTATCTTTTGGAAATAAGAAGGCAATGGAGCAGGCAAATCAATGGTGGATATTTATGAAAGAACTGAAAGAAGTATGTGATTTTGCCTCTAGCCTTGTGCTTGGTAGTGGAGCTGATACTGGAAGTGATAATTAGGGTCCTACCTGAAATGAACGAGTAGTGAGATAAGCTTTTTCATCTAGCTCTGTTTTCTTTTCATTATAAAACATTTAAAACAAAGTCTTTCAATTTCCTTCTAGTGACATTTTTAGTGATTTTTAACTTACCTGTTTCAGATGCTGCAAGTAATCATGGCCCTGGAAGGAGTCACCTCATATGGTGTTAGGGGTTTAGTCTCTGTGTTTGCTTTTGTTTCTTTTGGGTGAAATTTTCCTCCTCTAGCTAAATATTGAATATCTCACTGTAATTCTCTCAATTAAAAGAATTTAAATTTCTCTTGGAGATGTAATATTTTGCAGTCAATGCACTGATGGGTCCTATAGTGATGTAGGTCCTTTATCAAAGTGTTTCATTTTATTCATCAAATAGAATATGAAACAGTGGCAACCATGAAAGGAGGTGAAGTGTTTGTCCCGTTTGGCACTTCTGTTGAAAGCTGCGTTCTCTCTCAAGTCCCAAAGGATCTGATTAATATCAGATTTATCTTTCCCTTCCCATGTGTACAGTAAGTGTTAGAAAGGCAATGGGAGCTCTTCTGGATGGTTAAAATCCTGTTTCATTCTCTTTAACAGAACATTGCTGGATCTTATAGAGAGAAATATTCCAAAGTACAGTGAAGGTTTTCAAGAAACATTCTTTAAAAGTGTCATGCTTCTTACTGCCTAGTGCATCACAGACAACATTTGAAGGAAAAAAAATTGTAGCTTTTAGGCATATAAGAGTATTTGAGAATAAAAAATGACTTGAATTCTGGAATATTACAGGGAAAAAAAAACCAAACAAACAAAAAACAACAACCACCCAAAAAACCCCCAACAAACTCACGCCAGAGACATTTCTGTCAAATTTGGAAGAAACTGCAATCAATTGCAACATGAGCCTCTCTTATGGAGTCCTGTGGGATACCTTGATGGTTACAAGGAATGTCAGATTAGGATACATTTTCTACACAGTGCTAGATAATCTAATGTGTGACCTTAGGGTAGACATTGGGATTCACTTTGAATGTCAAGAGGATTGCTTTCAGGGCTTAGTCTTCTTACATAGTAAGTCTTGGTTTAAGACTCTGCACAGATAGTTCGTTCCAAAAGAGTCATCAGCTGCCAGTAGACTTACTAGTGGAGCCCATTAGCAGGTCTGGACTTCGAGAGCTATAAGCTGGAACACTCAGGTGCTGGGAGCTGTGAATGGAGTGATGTGGGATGATGTTCTCAGCTATATCGGAAGTGCTGGAAGTTGTGGTGCTTGTTACGTGGCTGTGATCTATGTGAGATTTGGATGCTGTACAGAGGATGCCTCTGTCAGCTGGAGAAATTGTATGGAGGCATTACGTGTCTTCTCAGCGAGAGGTGGCATATCCTAATGCGTTCATTTTCTTCAGTGGGAAAGGGCCCATTGCATCAGATCAGCAAGTATTTTGGAGGGACTAGGTACACGTGCCAACACCTATGCAGAGTACAGAGGGAAGCGTAACTACTCAATGAACAGCTTTCAAGGATGTTCCTGTTCAGCTAGGAATTTTGTAATTTTAGCTAAAAACCAGAACATTGAGTTGAAGAACAGTGGAAATATAATTGCAGAAATCCTTGGTGTCTGCTGAGGGAGAAATCAGAGAGGGGAGACAAAGGCATGTCAGGTGAAGGCTGTGTACAGCAGGAGCGGCATTTGGAAAGTTTTCTTAAATGATAGTGTGAGAGCATCCAAAAACTTTTGTACATCCATGGAGATTGCCTTGCTTGTACATACTATGGCACTGTTATCTCTAAATACAATGGACCTGAATGACATGAATGATGAAACTACAGTATGCTGAAGCCCTTTAGGTAGAAAGTGAATCACAATCTCCAAACCCATTGCTTACTAGCTTCTGCTTTTTTATGTAAGACATTTGCTAGCTAGTTGTATCTGCACATAATTGCCTTATGCTTGTCAATGTTCTGAGGGGAAAAATAATAAATGGTGATTAAGTTTTGAACAGTAACATCCTCAAGACCACAGAACAGCTACAACCACTTAGAAATCTATCACATGGTTGCAGAAGCCTAAAGGAAACAGAAATAGCTTTTTGCTTTTTTCTTTACCCTGTGTTTATTACCTGTCTAGTGTTACTTTTATTAAATTTGTATCTAAAATTCAGTTGTGTGTTCAGTAAATGCTAGTATTAGTCAGATTTCTTAGGTGTTATAAATATTGATTTAGTCTGACAGATTAGAATCAGTTTCTCTAATGTACGTGAAAATACTCAGTTGAAGATTTTATTTTGTAAGCTTCTGCTTGCACACTGTGTGTACGTTTGAAATGTGCTATATGAGGTGAGTGAACCAGGGATGCTTAAGCACTGAAAGCAGTTACTTTATTTCAACACATAATATGTTCTAGAGTCTCCTGTGTACTAACATCAGTTAACTATGTCATGCTGAATGCAAACTCCCCAGCTGTATTCAGTCGAATAAGCAAAAGCTGAGTCAATAAGGCTATGAAAAACAGTAGTCAGTTTTGTTCCTGGAATGTCCTGGTATATTAGATGCAAAGAGAAGCTAAAAATGCTATTTCTGTTGTCATAGGGGAAAACTAAAACTAACAAAGGATACGGTATTGTGTTCCTTTAATACTCCAGTTAACTTTCTGAGGGCTGCGTTCTTTAGTTTATATAGCCACGTCAAGTAAAGGAAGTGAATAGGGACTACTGTGTAGCTATACTGTTTCTTCTGTCATGCTGTACTCTTATGTTGACCAGATTTAATGCAAGGTCTTCTCCTTCAATGGAGGACTACATTTTATGCAGCAGCAAGGAAAATTTTCTTCTTACCCAGGTAGAATGCATCCTGGAGAAATGCAGTATGGGGAGGGTGTATTTTTAGTGGACTCTGAGCCTATTGCAAACTTGTGGAAATCGGATGTTGAAGATGTGGTAGGCAAGAGGTGCCCACCAAGCCACTCTATCACCCTCCTCTGCAGAGCAAAAGGGGAAGGGAGATTAGGATGGAGCAAAAACCCCCTGTGGGTAAAAACAAAGGCTGTTTATTAGGACTGTGTGTGTCAAGGGATGAACGCAGTAGTTTATGACTCTAAGGAACTTGCTTCTTAAGGAAACAAGGCTTGGGAGAGAATGATATCTCTGAATACCTCTTGGTGTACTCCATCTCTCCTCAGCACCTTATCAACAGGTAAGGATTTCAACCAAACTTAGCATAAGAATATTAAGATGGGGGTGGAAACTTAGATCTAGCTGCTTAGAGGTGAAAGACTTTACTGGTATGGGAACTGCATATGCTGAACCCACACATGTCCTAACTGTGGGATGAGTTTGAGATTTTGCACTTAGACTGAACATAATATCCAACCAGGATGGACAGAAAAATGGTAGAACCGTCTCTTCCTGCTATGGAACTAGTACATCCTACTTCAAAATCTGATGGTAATAACCTTTGGATTGTTCAGCTGCCTAGATAAATTATTGTTAGTTACATTTACCTGATTCAGACCACAGGGACCTTAGCTGGCAGTAGTTCCTGACTTTACATGGTGAGACAGATGAACAATCAGCAGTGCCTGTCTTGTGTTACGCATGAAGTGACCTTTCTGTACCAGCAGATCAGCCTTAATCCTCCTTCTGTAACGTGTTTCTTCAAGGATAGTATGTGTCGTCAGGAGCACTACACACAAAATGTCACATCTGTGTTCCACATTCCCCGCCTATAAATCAGATGAGAAGGTAGAATTAATTCTTTTGTGTTTTATCTATTGAGTTCAATATTTCTTTTGGTTTGTGAGTCCTTAACAAAGCAGATACAGTTATGTTCTTTCCCTTGTACACAAAGTAAGCCTTCCTTACCAGCGCTGTCCTATGCTATGGCGGTGCTTACTGCCTTCAGATGGGTTTGTCCTATTGCTGTGTTCAACACGAACACCCATAGTTGGGTTTGTGGTGATAATGACAACTTCTCTCTTTAGCTTGTCTTCAAGATTGCAGAGCTGGCAAATTAGAGCTCACAACCTTATGTGGCTGGCCAGAACAGGCTGCTTTTCTGCAAGCTTGTGTTCTCTTTTATGGACCTCTTACAGAACTGGAGCTGAAATATAGTTTGGACCTGTTAGTTATCACTCAGATCAGTAGTATTCCCAACTGTGTCAGGTGGCTAAATCTCTACTTCTGATATACCATATAGGTAAGACTGAATCAGGATCTCCTGGGCAGAGCAGGAGTATATGATCTTTGTGGCTGTTCAGCTTTTAATGTGACAGAATCTTTTCTATAAATATATTAATAGAGTTGTTTAATTTCACTAACTAGTGACTTTTTCTTCCAAATATTTTAAGACTATGGAACTTACTGTAATCCTCTATTCATTTTCCTTTCTTGTGAGATAATCATGGGCTCACTGTAAAGGCTTCAGCATTCTGTATTGCAGTATTGTCCCTGCAAGGCCATTGCATGCACACACAGTCTGGGGAGAGCTTTCACCTGCTCCAGCCTCTCATTTTTCTTTTGGTCTGTTTTAATTCCTTTTTTGTACTTTGCCCAATTATCTATGTTGCATGTCACGGGTTAACACTGGGTTCATGGCTTTGTATACTTCAGTCAAATCTCCTGTCCTTCATGTCTGATACTTTATATTTGACAATGTAAGTGTAACATAGAACCATTTCTTTTTGCTTTGTTTTGTTTTGTTTTGTTTTGCTTTGCTTTGTTTTGTTTTGTTTTTAATAACCTGTTTAACACACTGCACTCAGGTTTGATGTTATTTTTGTGTGCTGTATGATCTCCAGTTACTTCCAATTTAGTTTCCTGGCAAATGCAGCTTTCTTTGTCAGGGCAGTTTTTTCTCTGTTGTACTTGGTATCTATATTGAATTTGACCTGTAAGTGTCGAGATGAGCCTGATTCAAACTCTGTCTCTCTTCAAAAGGAAACATTGCTGAATTCATGGCTAATAGTACTTGTGGTTATGTTATTGTTAATTATAGCTCCCTCCCCTTAGTTTTGTTACCTTCCTGTAGAAATATTCTAAAACCTTCAGTTAGAAACACACATTTTAAAAGCTGTGATATGTTGGATAGGCTTTATTTTAAACACATAAAGACCTTAGTTCCCCCAAGGCTTCCCTAATTTTCCATGTATCACTGGTGTTCTACTTAATGATACTATTTCTCTGTACAAGTCTGGTTGGCCTACTTAGAGATCATGGCAATAGCACAGTATCATAAAAATGTACAGTATTAGATGCAATGTCAATAGTGTTAATAAATATACTTAGGGGAATAGTCCTTATTTTTTAAGTTTTTTGCATCAGATTGTAAAACTATTGAGAACAAATTCTGCACTTTCAATGCACTAAGTAGCATATAGTCTATGAAAAGCCCTGTCACTTGATGTATTTTACATACATTTAGTTGGTGAAGATAATGAGTGAATGAGTTTGTGCCACAACTTGTGAAAGCAGAATGATGTAGCAGGAAAAAGGAAAATGCCTTTTCTAGCAAGATACTTCTTCAAAGGGACTACATTTTTAAGAGGGGAATACTTAATACAGAAGAACTCAAAAATGAAAGATACATTGTATTCTTAATTCCAAAACCACTTTTTATAGTCTATCATAGATATGTTTGTGTAAGGCAACCTGATTTAAAATTAACCCTGTGCTATAAAGCAGATAATTCCTGAACAAATGGGAAAATCCCATCTGTGTTCCAATTCATATATGGATATCTATTATGCAAAACTCACAGCTTCAAAAAAAATCACACACAAAATATTCTTGTGTAACGTGTCTTACAGGCCTTACATGTATACCATTGTTTATGAATGCACATGTATTTTTCTGGAAACCCGAAGAAAGCACTGACTGGATACAGATTCACAGAATGTTAGGGGTTGGAAGGGACCTCAAAAGATCATCTAGTTCAACCCCCCTGCAAGAGCAGGATCACCTAGATTACACCACCCAGGAACACGTCCAGGTGGGCCTTGAAAGTCTCTAGAGATGGCTGCTCCACCACCCCCCTGGGCAGCTCTGATATGTGCAGCTCAATTCAGTTATATTAATTTGTTAAGGTCTGAGATTTGTACAAGTAACAGTCTATATAAAGTAATTATTTTATTGGTAGACAGGATACAAAGTTATTGTCTGTGTGGCTGTTAAGCCTGAAGTAACTCCAATAAATATTTTCATAGGAAATACATTGAATAATACACTTTGTGCACGTGTCTTATTCTTGGTTCTGGGCTTTGCTTCTTCTTAAAAAAAAAATAAATTCCTACAGTATCAATGATATGGTGTTTAATCAGGAGGTAGTCAGCAGTATTAACGTACTGATGAAAAATTAAGTTTTGTTTTCAGTTTTTCTGTAGAAGCTTAGATATCACTAAGAAAAACCACATTCAGTGGAGATTTAGGATGACCTGTTTAAGTGCTAGCTTACAAGTTCTTGCTGACCAGGTAGCTTTTCCTGCTATTACCGACTTCATAACTTTTTGTGTTAGCATCATTTCTCTCACACTCAAGAAAAAAAAAAAA
>NW_008621997.1:0-24399 GCF_000691845.1 Merops nubicus
ATTGCCTTACTAAGTCAGCTAAAAGAAAGGGCTGTTGCAAAGCTGGATATCTGCTCAGATTTGCTTAGGTTTCCTGAGGTGGGCCTACTTGATGCTGCTGGGTGAAAAAAGTTAATTACCACCCAAAGTCAGTGTTGTCAAAGACTTACTCATTTCAGTCCTTCTTCCTACCACTCATGTGCTCCTGACACCTAGAGCTGAACAAAGAATGAAATGTAATTTCTTGTCTATAGTCTGTATTTCTGGTCTCATACAGAGGATTGAGGACATATTCTTTTTTTTATTGGTTCCCTTTGGTAGCTAGAGGCTTCATCTGTAGTAGGAAAACAAAGAATTCTGAAGAGCACTCCTGGATACCCCAACTACACCACTGCCGCTGTTGCTTTGCTGGAATGGCCATTGACACGGATACAGGCTGGGGCAAGCAAGGTTTTCCCAAGCCATTCCCAGGCACAGTTTGGAGACATCAGAGATCAGGAGCCACTCTCAACTGGAAGTCTGCATACAGCCTTCCTGTTTTGGAGACTGAGAAAGGTCAATGGCATGGACAAAAGCCCCATGTGCCAGCTGGCATCAGAAAACAGTGCCAGACCTACTGAATTTACTGTTATAGATGTAGTCTTGGCAAGATGAAACAGAAGGTCTGCAGTAAATCTGGGGGTACCTACACCCAAACCTTTTAAGACCTTCTTTCTTCACCTCTCATACTCGATGTACGGTGCCAGCCACCCAAGTTCTCAAATTCTCAGAGCAACCCCACAGCTGAAGGTTTTATTGACTCAAGCTGGCTTTGTGAAAATCACACTTCAGTGCCCTATATGGAATCCACGGAAAATAGTGAAGAAAATATTAGCAGCTACTTTCAAAAATTTCAGAGGAAACTTCTATGCAGCCTCCCACAGGAACTTTGTGACAGAACCAGAGATAAAAGCTACTTCTCCTAGATCACAGCAAAACACCTTAACCACAAGACCATCCCACTTCTTCCTGCTTCACATGTGACAAGCCTGCTTCATTTTCTGTTCATCACAGATACACTGGAACAATCAGGAGTCCTGTGGAAAAATGGAGTAAGACAAAATAAATAGAGCATCACATCCTGTATGTACTAAATGTTGGACAGGGAAAGGTCTGTAGGCAATGCATTGGCTTTGGCCAGCTTAGAGGAAAAGCAATGCAGACATTATATTTAATTGGCATGGACTAATTTAGGCTAAGACAATATGTCCTGCATCCGCACCAAGCAATCGGATGAATTTGGGTCCAGCTCACTTAGTTCATGTTAAACACAGCATGACCACTTTTCTAGTCTGGGCAAGGCTCCTGTTCCCTGCAAAGCACACAATGAACAACTCTCTGCCTCCTGGTGCATAAGCTACTCTCAGTTTAATGCAAATATAAATTTTCAGTGCTAGAATACAGTGTTAGTACTGCTTCAGCAGAGCACAGTTGTCAGTTCTCCAGCAGTACTCATACTGATGCACGTGGTGATGGAAATGAAGGTATTAATGTTACAAACAGTGAAAAAGGAAAAACAGTAGTAAAGTAAAGAGAGATTATTGAATTTGCTTTGACCTCAGCTTCACCTAGAGAAAAAAAAAATTATTATGCCCATGCACTCATCAGAGCTGTTGCAGTGATGGAAGACCAGTGTTAACAACAGGCTCTGTTAAAAATACACCACTGCCCCAAGGTAAGGGCACCTCCTCCACAACATTGTACCTGAAATAAAATCTGAGCTGGGCCACTCAGCAGCAAAAACTGCCTATAATTTAATGTTGCAGGGTATAGTCAGTATGACCCTGCCAGGGCCTTGGGGTCAGTTCTTCCCACAGGACATTTCTCTCCACAGTGCTACCTTTTTCAAGAGACACACCCAGTTGAGAGCCCATGAACACACCATTGGCAGCTGTGTGGCCCCATTGCTCTTCCTAGCCAGGTCCTCAGTGCCTATGTTGGTGAGAAGGAACTGATTTACAGCAACATGATTCAAAAAGGCTCCCAAACATGGCTTCTGGATCCTGTGATTGATCAGTCGGAGCCAGCTTTGGTCAGATGATGGCTGTAAAACCCCCTGCCTACCCTGATCTACCAGTCAGAGTTGCATGGCCCTGGAGAGAGTCCCGTCTCACCTCCTACCTTCACACACATGTTCAGGTCCTTAGCTCTGCCCAGGAGCTCCCTGGGTAGTAACATTTGTTTACTCCAGCTGAGATCTACAGTCTACTGTTAGCATGACATGGGTATGAAAAGCAGATCTGAGATCACATTAACCTACCTGTGTTCTCAACAGCTGTTCAAAGTGCCCCAGAAACCTGTTCACCAGTAGCTGATGTTGTTATACCAAAACTGAGGCAGTGATTTAATTGGTCAGAGGAGCTGGACATTGCTGCTCCTGGAGACACTGTGCCATACATGCATGGCATCATGCCATCCTTGCTGTGTCAAGAACACACAGGAGCAAAGGCTTTGACTGTGGCATTTGCTTTAGCCAAGAAAGCTTGTCACCCCTGTTTGTGACAACAGACATAGCTGGGATCTTATCTGGATTCTAGGAGCCCCTCCCCAAAAATACATGTGCAGCTGAGGGCCCTCTGTGCATACACACGCACTGACAGACAGACATATATTTGCACGTGTGTGAGTGGCCTCCTAAGTCTGTACCACAGGTACTTAAGAACCAAAATATTTATACCAAAAGTGTTTTCACAGAACACAGCTTCAGCTTCTCTGCGGTGTAGACAACAACCTTGCAGGCCAGAACCTCTCCAGAACACTATACCTTTACTTGAGCATTCTAGATAGGTAGGGGTTTGCAATATTTCAAAACATAGGCACAAGAAGCAGCATCTTCTTTCAAGATCATACTTAGTTTTTGATCATACTTTACATGTGCAGTTGGAAAAATTTGGAAGAAAGGCTGTTTCAGACTGATTTGTCAACGACCCAAAGTTCAAAGCTCTAGTTATCTCTTGTATTAAAATGCTCCGTTGTTCCCTAAGGAAGAATTTTTCATTTCTGATAGGGCTCTTGTCAAATAAAAATTGCCATTGAGGGTAAGCCTTTGAAATATTATGGTTTATTCATTAATTATTTTCTCTCATAACCTCCCCAAAGAAAATCAAAGGGCGAAAAACTGTGTTATGAAACAGCAACTTTGCTGTCTCTACTAGAAGTAAAAATGTTATAAAACACATTGTCCTTATTACACTAAACCAGTCTTTATCTTGGAGGAAGCTAACTCGCTCATGGAAGATACTATGTTTCCAAACTGTATTTTTCCAAAAGTATTTTTCTTATTTATCTGATTAAAGGATCATGTGTACGGTAATGTCTACCCCACGATTCACATTAAGTTAGTTTTAAAATAATTTGCCATTTACATATGTTTTCACTAGATTGAAAATTAAAAAGCCACATTTTATGTAATTCCAGAAATAAACAATAGAAAGAGTCACATATATCTCCTGGGTTTAGTTCAGCAGGCCTGCCCCAGATCCCTGTGCCTCAGCAAGTGATATGTTTTCAATGGTGAAGGGTTAAAAGAGGATACCAAACTATCTTCTGGAAATCATTAACTTACAAAGCCCCAAGAAGATAAAAGTTTCCATTTTCTAAAATGTAAATCTAAAACATATTCATTAGTATTGCAAAACAAACATGCAAATCTTCACCACTTGAAAAGCTCAGCTAAATGTGTACAAGGGCAATACCCAAAAATACATCTGGTCCTTGGTTAGAAAACTTGCCTTTTTGGTTTTATCTAAAGAGCTTGTCTGTCTTCCATGGTTGGCTTCTTGGATTATTGCAATTCATAATAAGCCTTTTAGTGAAGGATGAAATAAACAAAGATAAAGTCTACATCCTAGTTCTAAAAGGTCCAGATGGGATGATTTTTCCATATGTTTAACACACCAAACGTTTATTAATCATTACTAGCAGAACTCAAAAATTGCAACAGCTTATTAAAGAGAGCAGGGGATAAAATTTACAGTTTTTGTAATTTCTGCCCACTTTCTTAATCCTCCACTAACACAGGGTATAATTTTGTACTAACTCAGGTTTTGTGTGTGTGTGTGAGCGAGCATGTGCATGTGTGTCGTTACAAGGCAGGGAATTTCGGTTAACTGATCAAGAGAAGGTTTTGTGCCCTAATTTGGATACAATATCAGTCATGAGGAATGTGTTACATCATAACAATGACAGTGTGGGTAAAACTGGCAGTACTTGACTCGTTCCTCATCAGAGTGATTTACTTAGTGTCTGGCAATCTGTTTTTCACATGATGTTTGTTTCCCATAAACAGTTTCAACATGGGAGAGTATGGTGTCAAGATAACAGTCATATCATCAGTCATTGCAGAACATCTACGTGGGCTGCCAAGAAAATGAGACTCTTTTATCTCTGGCTCCTCTAAGTGCTTGTGTTTTAGTGGTTGTTTCTCATAACGTGCTTGATTGTTTTCTGAAACCTGACCATCAGCAGCTCCATTATGTTGTCACCTCACCCCAAGAGAGCTCAAAGCTGCCAAGGAAGCAGGGCTGCTGGAGGAACAGGGGTAAGACTGTGGAGGGAGTGTCTTCCAGAGGTGCTGGGGAAACAGTGCTTAGAAAGTAGCACAACAATAAAGAGGTTGGAAGTTAAACCACAGGCAAACATTGAAGAATCTGCAAGAAGTGCATTGCACCACACTGTTTTTCTGTGACCTTTCAAATCAAAAGGTTTTTGGTATTAGTCAGATAGGATGTGAAATTTTCCATCGCATTATGTATTCCTTGCACTTGAAAACATTCTACATTAGTAAGAAGCAGAACGAATATAACTTCAAATAACAAGTAGGCAGCTAACAACTGAATCTCAGGGTGTGTTTTGATGGAACATAGCCATGACTTGAGCTATAAGAAACAGAAAATACGAACACAGTCCTATTATTTTAATTACATAACTCACTGTTTTATTGGAGATAATTTACAGGAGCTTTGAGGTAGAATTATCTCCTTCAAACAGAACTGTCTTACAGCTAAATATAGAGGATGCAATGTGTATTTCTGATTTTAAAGAAAGATACATTGACTCCTGCATGTGGCTGCAAAAGAAAATTCCCCAAAACGAGAGATATGTCAATAGTCTCAACACCTCATGAACACACGTTTGTTCAGTCAGCCTGCCCAAGCTTCTGCTTCCAACCTAACAAAGAGAACTGGTGGCTGAAAATGGGACTTCACTGCTTCTGAAAACATTATGGCTTGTGAACAAACCAGCCACAGTGGCTCGAGGCAGGAGATGCACTAAGTCACCTCAGATCCTTTCCAGCCTTTTTTCCTTAAGATGCTGTGAGTTTCTCTGGACCTCTCTGGAGCAGAGATGGGGCTTGGCCAGCATGCCATTTATAAGAAAGAGTAAGCCTTTAAAGCATCCAGTCATGTCCTGGCACCTGAAGAACAGCTGGCTGGATAAGAACCCTTGAGTGGATCTTAAGCTTGGCAAAAGATTAAAACTTTGGACAAAATCAGTGCAACTCTGGTATGAAATCTCAACCCCCTATGCCAGATGAAACGGAAAGTGCTCAGCACAGCCTATTCAGAACTGACTGCTCAGGCTCGAGGAAAGTAGCAGCTGCAGTTGTCCAAAAGAGAAGCTTTTGGCTTGGCTTCTGATTCATTTCTATAGCCTCTGCTTCTCGGGCTTTAGAAATATCTTGGCATCTTCTGGCTCCTCGATGTCCAAGAAGAACAAGACCTAATTTCCCATCCCAAAACATAGAACTGCTGATGCAAAAGTCAAGCAAAAATTACTATCAGCTCCAGCACTGAAGCCAGGGATGAAATTCCTGTCAACAAACGAAAGTGTGGACCAGATCAAGGTTTCCTCCGAGCTACTATGTAACTATTGTGTATAAATTATTACATATAAAAACTACAGTCAGCTTGCAAAGCCCAGTACTCTTGGACCTGCCAATTGTACCACCCGTAAACAACGTAGCCCTTTGGTGGATGTCCCAAGCTGAGATGCTGTAACCAAAGGCAGTAGCATGAAGGGTGCAACCAGAGAAGTCTGATAGCTCCTACACAGACCAGGCTGCTTCCAGTGACAGAGCCTGGTGGCAGTGCACTGCTACCCCATGCACAGGCCTGCCACCACGGCAAGCATTTGACACATCTTGGCTAGTCTTTTCCCAGTTTATATGTCCTGGGCAGAGTTGGGCTGGGGTGCAAGGGCAGCACGCTTTGGTGCTCCCACAGACTTTCTCTGCATTCAGATCACTTCTCACCCTACGCTGTCTTCAACCCACCTTCTCTCTCATTCATTTCAGCAGTTGTCCCGCCTCCACATGCAGTTGCCCCTCCTGCCCTCACTCCTAAAAGCTTCAGGGCTCTACTCCATCACTTTCTAACCCAGCCCTTGCACCGGCCCCTTCATCCAGTGTCCCCATTCCTGTCCAAGAGGCTCAGCATTGTTCCACCTGGTGTTAGGGGCAGGCCGATTTCAATCCTTCCATTCCATGTTACCTCAGTGCCAGCAGTGGGAAGAGTGAGAGCCCAAGACAGACAATCCACATGTTTTAAACTCCAAATGTCACAGTAGCCCCTGGAGATAAGACTAGTAATTGCTTGGAAAGTCCCATTCCACCCAGGAATGGAATATGCCTAGTACTTAATTTACATAGCGAAATAAACCTAGTTTGAAATTTCATATTAATCTACAAGGCCAAGTACAACAACATTTTCAAAGAAGCCAAGTTTCAAGTGAAACTGAACCAATTTACCATCTGGGGTGGAAAACTTGGTTCTCTCTGCTGAGTTTTGCTTTGCATCAAGGGATTCATTTGAAGCCAAAACAGAAGGTAAACTCATATGATAGGGACCCTCATCCGCTGAAACACAAGAAAAATTTGCATGATCTTATGAAGATTATCTGTAGCTCAGTCTCATTCTTCATTTCCAGAAAATTTTTGTAGCTGAAGACAGGATAGGTGAAAGCAGAATAATGTATTTGTTCTTATGTATGTTACAAGCAGCTCAAGCATAGGATGCAGCAAGCTGGCCACTGAAAAACATATGTGCACACAATTTTCATTATTAAAAGCAAAATGTTACAAAGGAACAGAATACTCAATCATTTGGGGATTTTGTCATTCCTTCCTGTGATTCTCTATAACAGCATGTTACAATTATTTGTCAAGACCTCCTAATTTTTCCCAGAGACAAAACCTCTGAGCCTTGGGCAAGTCTTGCCATCGCAGGCAGCACGGAGATCCACAAAGCCTTTGGACGTGGTTACCTCCTTATAATGTCACCTGGATGCTGGTGGAGAACCCACTGCTCTTCTGCAGTCAGCTGTGAAAACCAAGGGCGTCGGAGGAGCTGCAGAGCCACCTTCGCCTCCGTGCACTGATCCTAAACTGAAATAGCTGTTTCCAGCAACAGATGAAGAATTATCTCCAGCTGCTTGTGGTGAACAGCTATCTCAAAGTAGTGATTTCGTAAGGCCCATTTCCAGTCTCTGTTACGTAGTGTTACCAGTACCATCAGCCTGCGTGTTTAATAATCTTCAGTGAGGGCTCCCCAAAATCACAATATGAAAAGCTCTGCACTTTTAGTTCCTTTTATGTGCCTGTTGATTTACGGCGCTGCAAGTGTGGTTCTTTCTGTTCACATTCCCAAGCCTTTCCTCACATGCAGGAGCTGGGATGAGCCCTATACCACAGGACTCCAGAAGAGCAGAGGTCCAGATTCTGGGGCTATAGTGTAGAACTTGACACAAGGAGTCTCATCTCTGCTGTCCCTCAGCTCCTGATACAAATCAGGCACTTACTTCCACTGATGTGATACCCCCTGTCCTGGATGTAATTTCATTGCCAGTAATGTTCCCTGGCTATCAAAACTCCTGTATTTTCTCAGAAGACCTTCTGCTTTCTCAGAATCTCTGTGTCTATGTCTCACTTTTTCCTAACCCCAGCCAGGATCCTAATATTGTCATCAGCTGGGTTATGTCTTTCTGATGGCCCCTATGGCAACGCTCTGACCACACTGCTAAGCTTGATATAGTGTGCTGTACTTCTTGTCATCACAAAAAAACAAAGTAGAAGGAAGGAAAAGAGAAAGGTAGCGCCTTTTTTTTTTTCTTTTCCAGTAGCTGCCTTGTCCACTTACCTGGGTTCATGTCCTGCCCCCTAGCTAAATACCTTCAAACTTATACCTTATTTCCTCCTCAGAAGATATCCCACACAGCAGACTAAGGGCTGGTTGGCACAGGGGGTCTTCCAACTTCCCTGATGACATTGCAGTTTTGGAAACTGGTGCTTGAGCCTAATGGTTAACGCACTCCCCTGGGCTCAGAGAGACAGAGGTTTTGTCCCCTGGCCCAAGATACTTTTATGCAGATGGCAAACTAACACCAAATGCATATTTTTCATTCTGTATTTCCAATACTTCAAAGAACAAATGTCCTCAGATTAAGACCTGGGTTGCACAGAGGAACAAAACCTGCTCAGGCTGAGCTGATTGGAGACATGCTATTTTACATGCGCTGAAGTGTTACTTTTTCATCAAGAGCTGGAGCTTATTCCCACACTGGGAGTGATTTCACATAGCCAAACGATACTCCTTCTGCCTCAGACTTACAACATACAAAAAATGTATCACTGAAACAGAAGAATGACTAATATGGGGATGTAAGTAATTTGTGTGCAAATAGCATGCAAGGAGCAGGACTGAGACTGCATCTGAAGCCAAGTGCTCCATAAGTCAAGTCATACAGAGTGGGAAGTGATAAAGGGTGTGACCCATGAGAGAAAAGTCTAAACTAATTAGGAGGATCTCCTGCTGGATGATATATTGGAGACTTGACATTTAAAAAAGGGGAATGATCTGTTTCAAGCATCACTACCGTGCAAGGGGTGCTCACAGCCTGTTTGCTCCAAATACACTTTTGAAATACCCACACAAGATCAGCCCCTGCTTTGATCATTTTTAGAGAAACACCCTTTTGCTTTATATCAAATTTGAAAATTGACAGTCTTGGCCTTCGTTTCCTGCTATGAGTCTCCTGACACCAGGCATCATCATGGCAACACCCCATCCTAATTCTCCTGGGGCTGTGACTAACGAAACAGAGTAAGAGATTTTTAGGCCAAATAAATTATTAAGATTACCTACCCTGACCTCCTCTGTGCTGCATGCCACAGAGTGCAGCACAAGAAGGTCTCTTCAGAAGCCCTCTGAGCGCCCATCAGAGAGCTGCTCCAGCGGCTGGCCACAGAGGCACTGACAATGCTCCCTTCCCTCCAGCGGCCCACAGGGCTTGGTGGGCAGGAGGAGGGAGTGGCTGCAAAGGGGAGCAGCAAAGCACCGGCGTCAACGGGGTGACACACACGTGTTTGCGCATACCAGGTTGGTTTGGAAGCAGTTGTTATCAGGCAACAAAGTCTTCAGTGAAAAGGTCAGATGTCGAGGCTCTGTGGGACAGATGTCTTTCACACGGCACATCCACGTCAAAGGCACGCATCGGGTGCTGCAGGCCTGTGATCCTTGAAAACTAAAAATTGTGTTCAAAGTCCAGAGTTCCTCCATACCAGCAACAGGGGCTGAGAAGAAAAACCTGGACTCAGGACACCCCCACAGGGGAAAAACTGAGACCCTTCCTGACTTACACTAAACCAAGCCACAAGATGACATTTTCATTTGTCAATCTTCTGAAAGATTTTTAGGAGGTGAATCTTACAGAGAGAATTCAAATTACCTAGGCCATGGTGGCTCTCACAACAGTGCTCACTTGTTCCCCCAGAATGTTGCATAAATTTTCTCACTTCTAATATTTTTCTAGAATCACTTGAAACCATGCATGAAAAATTATACGAAAGTATGAAATCTTACTCTTAGGTGTGTGGTGTTTGCAGTCATATCTGATCCACCTGTCAAGTGCAGACTGTCTCAGTAGCTCTCGGCACTGATGGGAGGTTGGATCTTCAGAGGCAGATGAATACCTGCTTCTGACACTGACTCCAGATGCTGCATGTTGTGCTGAGCAGGATATAGATCAGGATGCTATAGGTGAACCAGACTGTGGTCTTTCCCAAAGAGACCTGATCTGGATTTCAGGAAAACATTGCCATCATTTTCTTAAAAATATTTTTTTTTTTTAAAAAAAAAGGTAAATACAAAAGGCTGCTTAAAACCCCAGTTATAACCAGAATAGAAACATAATCTTTTAAATTACAAATATGTACATAATTGTGCAGACCTGATTATAGCTTTCTATGTTTGCCTGGCTACAGATCTGACAACTCTGGGAGACCTTGGGCACTCAGATTGCCTTTTTTAATCAGATCACTGAGTTAAGTGTCTACCTATAAACTCATTGGAGCCTAAGTTTAGTGACCTATTTTTGAAAATTTTAGTCTGTTTGCACCCAAGCAAAATTGCCGTCAGTATAACACAAAGGGCTATTACAGCTTGCCTAAAGTCAGAGAAAAACATGAATTCCCATCCTAGCTACTCAGTGGTAATGAGCCCCTGAGCTGAGCAGCCTGTAGAAGGTGCCATTTTAAATTCAGAGATGTAGACATTTCCCTCATCTTGTTACTAATCAGTTAGTGGTATGTTATGCTGGGTGACAGCTATGCATCTCTCCTTCTTGGAATGGCACCTGCCACCTCTCTTTACCTTCAGCTACTGGCAGCCTCAGAACATCCGAAGGCAAGACATGATCTCCACCCGCTGTCTTTGGATAAAAGCTTCTCCCCAACAGTGAAAAGGGCTCCAAGGTCTTTCAGAGTCCTGGGCAGCTCATTACACAAGTTCCCCTCTGCCCTCTCCAGGCCTTTCTTCACCATTGCCAGCAAGGATCTAGCCACAGATCTGGAGGGCAGCTGTGAAGCCAGCAGAGCCAGTGTCCACAGCCTCCCTGACTGCACGAGGTCCACGGGTCCATGAACTATTCCTGATTAATACTCACTGAAGGGGGAAGAACAATTTTAGTGCATAGTAAGGTATTTGTTTAATTCCTCTTAGGTGCATGGTGCATTTAAATGAATAAAATATTGGATTACCTCATATAAACAAAGTTTAACATGATCATGAATCGAGGCCTGAGAGTGCTCTCTGCAAGCTCTGAGATTGCCTTTGGGAAACTGGTGATGTTTGGCATTTCCTGACTGTATATATTTTATGGAGTATATTATTCACAAACATAAAATGTGCATTAAATAAATGTAAAACTGTGTCCAAAGCAGTGGGGTCATTAAAGATCCCATGGTATTTTATACTTATTGTGGGTGTTAGCCCTGGTCTCCTTGCCAAAATCAATTTGGCAATTACAGGCTGTTTGCCTAAATTCCCAAGCAGTTGCAGTCAGATGCCATATTCCTCACTTCCTCCTGAGGCTATTGAGTAGCAGCATTGTGTGCTGCTGCTCGACAGTTTCTGTGTTTCATCTTTTAAATGGCTGTAGTGGCCATGTCAGAGATGGCAAAAGCTAGAAAAGGTAAGCAGACACTTGGAAAGTTTTATTTTCTTGGGAGGATCTTTGTGAGGGCTTTTTATTGTTTCATTTTGAGTGGGGTTGTAATTATTATTTATTAGTTTAAAAGTAAAACTGAAGAGAACAAAGGCATGACCAAAATCAGGATTCAGCTAATCCATAGCCACATTGGAAAAATATGGTTACAAAATGTTCTTTAGCCCTGACCCAGCTGCAGCCTGAACTTATTTTGGGGCCTACATGGCCCGTGGCTGTAATGCATCTCAGGAGTGCGTTATTCACAGGACAGGGTCCAGTCCAACAGCCATCCCTTTCTGTGAGAGTCAGGCTGCTGCTGCTAATAAGGATGGCATAACTCTCTCCTCGTCATTATGGCTGCTATCATGTGCCAGAGTTTACCTGTTCCCTTCAGGAACACGTTTTAAAGAAAGAGTTTATTGTGCACTTTGGTGGAATCTGGAGCTGCAGCACAGAAGCCATATGTCAGGGCCTAGCTGTTTTTCTGTGGAGGTTTGCCATAGTTACAGCTGTAGGTAATTATTACAAACAATAATGACTAACATTTATGTAACAGCTTTCTCCAAGCTTCTCAAATCACTCAGTAAGCCTTATATATTGATTACAAATCCTGAGCCAAACTCTTTCATTCATACACACACAATGCTGATGCAAATCTCCACTGGGATTTACATATGTAGTAGCTGAGGGCAGAAGTTAGTCCTGTGTGTACACGTATGTACATGTTTGACACACATACACACACCCAGGTGGGGGTATAGAGATATGTTCTCTTACAGACTCAAATACTGTCGTGATACACTTTGTGCAACATTCAGCAACTGCAAAAGCAAGTTGGGATTAATAAACATTTCCACAAAATAGTTTTCTTTGGAAAATTGGGCTTTGTTTTAGTAAAAAAAAATTTCATATGGACAAATAAGCCGATCTCCAAATAAATCAGAAATAAAGAATTCAGTCTCCCTTCTGTTTGGTTTTTTTTTTTTTCTGAAAAAATAAACTTAGTCAGCATATCAAACCAAAATATTCCCATATTAGTAAACAAAATGCACTTCCCATAATGAAGACAAAATAATATGACATTTCCTAATTTTTCTTTTATTTTTTTTCCCCTTAATGAATGGTCTGTGAGAAAAATGGAGAACTAACTTTCTCATTGACAACAAAAACAAATCTGGAAGAGTCAGATTTCTGGTTTCCAGTGAGATCTACTCAGCAAAGAGATCAGGACAAAGATTATGATCCTGAAGCCTTTGTTCTCTGCTGTTTACATAACCCAGGAGAAATGGACAGAGGAGATTTTTCATCACCTTTGAACTTCCCACCTCCTTTAAGCTTGCTTTAGCAAAAGTTTGCACCTGTGGATTGTTCTGAGACTTGCATGCTGGTGGAAGAGAGGAAAACCAACTGTATTTAAACTAAGCTCCTATACAGGAGACTGTTACATGAGCAGAGTGTAATCACCATAATTATGAGTTAATCCAGAAGCTGGAATAAGCAATCCAGCTTCTGAGAAAAGCCCAGCAGTGAAAATTTTCTCCAGCAGTACAAGAGGCCTCTGGTTCCAGACTGAGTCAGGGAGAGGAGAGTCAGGACCTGAATATATGACACCGATTCCTACCGCATGTGTTTTTGGAGGTTTCCCATACACGTATTGAGCAGGCGCAAGTCTGCTTATCCAACAGAAAGAAAAAGAATAGTGCTCGAGGCAACATGGCAGCAGGAAAGAGTTACAAATCTCGAGATTATGGAGAGATTCACAAACCAAAACCAAAGAATACAAATCAGGGAGACAAAAGTGCAAAGTATTTACTCTCATGTAATGATAAAGAACACTTGGATTCTGAAACAACAGTTGCTTTCTGCAATGGCTATTAAAATGGATATCACTGAAGTATTTATTTTAGAAATTTAAAAAAAAAATCCCTAGTGAATTATTCATCTCTTTATGTGACTTGAGAGGAGATGGTACGGTACAGCACAGCTTGTTACAATACACAGCAGCATTTTGATTTGCAGATTTAAAGAATTTCAGATTGCGTAGAGATACACGAGGCTTCATGATGGTATGTAACATAATTTCTCACACAGTTTACCCACTGGAACAACTCTTGCCTTAGAGGAGGTAAGTGGTAATGTGAAACATGTTGTTCCCTATTGTGAAGTTTTAAAGAAATGCATTAACTGCAAATACTTCTCCCAACATTAATAATCTAGTTAAATATACCCTATTAATGGGCAGCTTTGGGACAGCTCAGACAGCCTGGCTGATACATAATAAATACACAGGCCCTCACCAGATCATCCATTGAAGTTTTTCAGTAGAATAATTCCACTGATTTCAGAAGAATTTCTCCTTATTTACTGAGGTACATCCGACAAGAGAATCAGACTCAAAGCAATTGTATTGACAGTTTGAAAAACTTTACCTTAATCTCCCCAGAGAAACATAATAGTTGAGATTTCCATTTAAAACATATCTGTTTTGACAGAATATAAAAGAATATGCTTTAACAAGATGGTGTACCATTTTCAATCAGCACAAAAGCACAGATCACATTTTAGAGAGGTATTGTGAAATATTTTTAATGAAACTTGCACAAAAGTCCACCCTCCGAGAAAACTCAGCCTACCAGACTAATACATCAATAGAAAAAGAAAATGAGACATGGAAACAAACTCTGGTTAGATGACGATAGGAAACGTTAGCTAGCTTAGAGGAAAGGAAAAGCTTGGAATTTAAGGCAAAATTTAACTCTTCTTTTGACACATGCAGCTTTCAATGTTTCTTTGGTTGCAAACTCCACAGACATAAAGGCTATTTGTTGAGGAGCAAGCTGTAAAATAAATCATTCTGGGAAAGTTCTTGCATGTCTGGCAGGCCTGAAAAATCAAGTCGATTATTACAGACTATAAACACGGGCCTTTCCCCATTTTGGATTTTTTTCCCCACCATCCTTGATCTCAAGTCATCCATGCAAAAATTCTTCCTATAGCCTGTTTGTGGCCTCTTTTCTTTCCTGGCTATGTATGTCACATAAACAACACAGCATTTTCACTTCTCCAGCTAATGGCTAGGTCATCATCAGCACTTGTGAAGGGAGAATATATTCCAAGTGATATATTGTACCTTGTCTGCATTTGAACTTGATGAAAAGTCTGTCATAGGAAGGCATGAGGTGGGAACAGTGCAGAGGGCTCATGCTGCATACTGATCACCTGCAAGAGCAGGTTTGGGTCTGATCCTACTAAGGATCTGCTGTGGGACATGTTGTAGGGTTGGGCCAAGCTCCTTTGCTTTTCCATGACCACTACTGTGCACTGGACAAAGCTCTTCATCCTGCAGATCCTCACTTTCTCAGCTGTGAAACGGGGATATAAAACCTTCCCTTATTACAGGCCTAGGCTTCTCCTGTCAGTGTTGATATAAAATATTCAGGGGGAATCAGTTCCTATTGGATGCCTGAGCTGCATTTCACAGTGAAGTCCCCAGTCTCCAGTAGTGCCTCTTGTACTACAAATAAACTATAGTGAGAAATATGCCTCTTGAGGAATAAGTTTACCTGAGCCAATGGAGCTCAGAGCAGCCCCCTTAGGCAAATTCACCCTTTCATGTTCAGCATTTAGAACTCATTTTATGAGCTGGTTATATGTTTATAATGTCTAATCTTTGCCTAATACATTTTATGGAGTCCTTGTGGATGAAGGGTACACTTAGAGGGAAAGTCAGGCTGTGTGAAAACTGTTTAGAGCAAGAGCTGGAAGCACTGGTTAGCTGAGAATTTGGGGGAAATCCTGTAGGTCCTTAAGACCAGTGCTTGAGAATGAGGAAATTGTGGCTCTTTACTGCTATTCTGCAATTATTTTTCCAGTTCCTGCTTTGGGTCATGAATGTTTCCTTATAGCCAAGGTAGACACAGTAATAGCTAGCTGGCCCATTCCATTATATTGACTCTTAATAAAATCAACATTAACCTGCCTTATCAAAGCCTTAACTGACTTCAGTGAGAATATCCAGCCCTTAAAAATCCCATTGAGAGTTACTGGTGGCACCCATACAGGAGGCTCACTTTTTGCACCACGTGCAAGGTAACTGTGCTCACCTTCCTTTGTAGTGTTTGGCCCCCATGGGAAACGTTTCAGTAGTACTTGTCAGCTAAGAAATTATACTCTTTTTAGCTCAAAGGAAATAAGCTTGTGCTTTCTGTAGCGAGGGTGTTTGGGGGGGGGGGTGTCAGTTCCTTCTGATGACCTATGGTAGCATCACTCCACTCACCTCCACAAAAGCCTTTTCTCTCTCCATCATCCCGTCATTTCTGAACCCCTTCTGTGAGCTTGTGGTAGCATGAGCTCTCCCAGGAAAAGGCAGAGCTTAGGTCCTAGCAAAAAAGAAATCCCTGCTGACTTCCAGAGAGTTTGGGTCAGGGCCTTTGCACTCCTCTTGCCTTTCACTTCTGTGTGCTGATCTCTGTATACAGGAACTTTTGCTCCCACACACTGGATGGCATACAGTGCACACACCGATGGACATCCTCTATCCACCTTGGGAGAAAAACAATCCCTTGCTGCTTTCTACATTCACACAAGTTGCTTCTTGCAACATCACCTCTTCATAGAGCTTTGTAAACACCAGCAAAACTGCGTGGCGGAGAGGCTTTGCCAACCCACCAAAGGCTCAGGGCTAACAAAACAGTGCTCTGTGAGATGCACGTACTCCGAGGGCTCCAGACCCCCACAGATCCACCACCACAAGCCAGGGAAAACCCTGGCATTACCCTGAGGCAACATCTGAGCTGTCGCTCCCAGCCAGTTCTCTCACACACAGGAAACATCAAGGCATTTGGCCGTATGAACCCTGATCCATCATACACTGGGGCTTGCTGCTCAGTGCTGGTAGTTCTGGTGATCATGTGAACACTACAGGACCCTCTACTCTGTCCTACCCAGGTACAGCCCACTGACATAAAAAAGTCATATTTTCAGAAAAATTAGCTGAATCAGGCTCTTGTTTATGGAAAATAACTCATTATTTCAACTAGTTCCTTTATGGAGCAGGTGCCTTTGGCTCTTCATGTATCAAGCTCAGCTGATGTTTTTATTGCATGTAAATATCTGCCTTGCTTTTACTCACGTATGCTGATTGTTTCCCACAGCCATTTGCGGCACGTTGTGGTGTGAAATTGTCTGTGAGAACTGGAAATCTTAACTTTTACTCTTGTTGGTCTCAGTCAAGATTGCATGCTCTTGCCTCACACCAAAATGACACCTGCAATGGACAAAAAACCTGATATACTGCTATAGATCTAACACAGTGGCAGAGCAGACAGACCCTGAACACTCATTCAAGATGCCTACCTGGGTGAAAATGAGCAGGACTTTTTGTGATGATGATTCAGATCAAAGGCTGCAAAAAAATGAAGATATTATTTACACTGCAAAGAAAAACTTTGGCTCTCACAATACTTTTAAGAAATTTTCCTTGTATCATAGTCATAGAGTTGCAGTAGGGAGCAATTATTCCAGTCTTTAATACAGACTCCAGCCCCCCTCCTTTTTCTCCTCCCTCAGAGAAAAAAAAAAATTATAGGTAGTAATTTTCCTTCATTGGCCAACACAGGAACACAGGGCTGTGTGTGAAGAATACTCTCTGGATATCCAGCACGATGTAGACTTTGATGGATGGAAATAAAAGATCATTCTCTACAAGCTGAAGCTGAAATGTTAGCCTTTGAGAGCAAAGGTTATTTTATCAGGAAATAAATCAGAGCCCTCTTTCATTACTGTTTTTTTCCAAGCTCATCTCTGTGACGACTAGGGTGTGTGTTCAGACCACAGGAATCTGAAGAACCACCCAGTCGCTTCATCAGTCCTAGAAGACGACAGGGCCCAGAGTCAAAGCAGCACCATCCTGGATTTTTTTTTTTTTTTTTTTTTTTTTTTTTTTTTTTTTTTTTGGCATTTAGTCTTATTTCTGTTTATTTGGATGTTCTCATTTTTAGGCTGGTGGTTACAGTTCATTCCATGAAGTCTGAGCCAAGAAATGCTAGGTTTTACTCCCAGCAGCTCATTCCCTGTGCCACTGGGCTGCAAGATGCCATCCTGCAACTCTTCCTAATCCACCTCCAGGAAGCTGCCTTCCCAGGACCACCCGAGGTCCTTCTGCAGATCAACATCCATGGCTCTCCAGTGCTTTTCTTCAGCGGAGAGACTTTGCCCTTCTGTCTGACACATCTCCCCTCTGCTCGCCGCTCACTGCAAGCTCCTGGGTGGCACCGACAGCCCTGCCAGCAGTGGTGCCTGGGGATGTGGTTGTGGAGCCTTCAGGCTCCCGCAGGGGGAGGGCACGCGTTGTTAGGGCCTTCCTAAGGAGACGTGCGGGAGGGAGTTAACTGCATTCTGCCCATGGGTCTAAAGCCGGGGCAAAGGCGGGCCGACAGGAGCAGTGAGCGAGGACAGGAAGGAGAGGGGGGTTAGGAGGCAAATGGTGGATGGCAAAGGTGGGGAGCACAGGGACAAGCCAGCGCAGACATCGGCATCCCCCGGGGCAGGTAGCACAGGCTCCCTGAGGGGTGAAACGAGCAGCGGGGTGGCTGTGGAGGAGCAGGGTCTGTGTACATGAGCAAGGGAGAAGCGTAAACACAAGCCTTGCCAGGGAGCCAGGCCCGTGCAGCCCGTGGCCTGTAGCCCTTCCCTACCTCAGAACCTGAAATAAACTTGGACACCACACCTTCCAGAAAAGATACAGCTATTTATAAGCATTCCAGCTATGCCTTTGATGCTATTTCAAAACCCTAAGATATAATTTAGGGTTTTTTTTAAAATGAGAGTATCAGAGAAGAGGGGAAAAAAACAGTTTAAAAACAGAAGTAAAGTTCTACCACCACATTTCACCACTGACCTACAGGCAGGTCTCACAGCCCCTGCCTTCCTGGCAATCAGATTTTTTAACTAACTGATTTATCATTGAATTTTTATACAATTAAATGTGTGGTTTTATATTTGAAATATACTTCAGCATTTATCAGCTGCTAAACATGCACCCCCATGCCTCTTCTGGACACAGAATGGATATCACCATTTCACACATGGCAAAACTAAGACATCAACACACTAGATGACATGTCAAGTTTGCCAAGGCAAGCCTATATCAGAGATAAGACGAGAGCATGACTGCTTCATTTTCAGTTTTGACACTAAATGTCAAGCTTTTGTTTTTCATCTGTTTTACTGCAGCCTGGCAATGACTGTAAGTCTGGAGAAATAAGATCTTCAAGTTGAATGCCTCTCAGCAATCTCACTGTGACTCTTATACATGTATGTATTTTACACCAAAACCCTGACAGGGATGGATATTTTCCCTGTTCTTGACAAGAGCATAGATTAGACAATATCTTAATTAATGGGCATACCACATCTATGTGGAGGTCTCCTTATTATATCACAAAGGTAATGAAGGAGTTGAAAGATCCAGGCTTTAGAAATGCCACTGATTAAGACTCATGCAATGATATTAGCCACCACAGAAGGTTCCTTTGGATAAATATGCAGAAATTATGCTGGCGCAAATAAGTAATCTCATCAGGACCTCTTCTGCTTACCTGCATTTTGTAGAGCTTTTTGAAGTCACACACTGTCTTGAAAAGTCTCTGACCAGGTTTTGCAAGAGGAGCAAGCAACCTGATCTTCCTTGGTCTCCTCAAATGAGGTGAGAGGAGAATCTGAACCAGCATTTCATCATTCTGAAGAAGCACATCAGATTTGATACATTTTAGAAGGCAGCATTATAACCATGGCTATGACCTTTTCTGGTCCTGGCCTTGTGCCCACTGTATCAGTCACATGCTGTGAGAACAATAGCTGGGTTTATCACAGCATACATTTTCCTCTATCTAATTACAGTCCTGCAGCCTAAATTATCTGCACAGTTTTGTTTGAAGTCTATAATACGTGCTTTGAACATCCCTTAAACTTCCTGCCAGTCTTGCAAAATTCTCCTTTGACTGCTCTGGAAGGTTTCTGGGGAACCTGCCATACTGAGCAGGAAGCAAAAAAATCAGCATCTTCAGGGAAGTGGAAGAGACTGAGTTTAATATGCCAAAATTCAGCAATTGCATCTATGGGACTCACACGATCTCTTCTTTATATTGCTAAGCTGATAAAAAAAAAAAATGCTTTAAGGCATAAGAACCATTCTGATATGAAATATCATCTGCATAAAACAGCTTGCCAGCTGGCTTGGGAATGGCATGACAACTCTGGCTCTCTCAAGGCAGTGACCCTCGAGGGAAGGGAGGAGAGCATCAAGAGGGACAGGGCAAAGGACAGAGAAGGGCAGAGTCTCAGATAAAGAGGGCAGCATGGAAAGCATGAGGGTGCCTGGATGCTCCAGCATGACTCAAAAGATGCTGCTCCAGAAGCCCAGCAGAGCCCAGGAGGTGCCCTGCAACACTGGGAAACACAGCTGTGACCCCCAGACCCCCAGAGGGTATTTTATCCATACTGTGCTCTTGCCTGGCATTCCGTACATACCTGCCAAGTTTAACATTTATGACAGCCTGAGTCCATCACTGAAAACACTGTACTTAACTGTGGGGTGGGGGGCAAGATACCAAAATATACTGTGAACAGACTTTTCTTAAACACCATTTTCAAAATGCCTCAAGGATTATTCACCTCATTTTAAATGCATCCTGTGTTTTAAACCTCCTTAAATATATCTTTAACTGAAGACTGGACAAGCTCCAACAAAGTCATCCATGTACTTGGGGTAAATGATATGCAATTTATGACCATATGTTATTTCATTAAATAAAAATTGACAAAAACTGTCAGTGCCCACGAAAAAAAAAAGAAAATATCTTCCCAGAAGAAAACATGTATTTACTTAATATTATGTCTGCATAACAAGTTAAGAGAAGCCAAAAGATTCAAAGCCAAGGCTATCCTTTATGCTTTTACCCGGCAGCTATATGAGGTAAGAGCCAAGTGCCAGCCCATAACCTGTGTTTCTTGTCCAGTATTGGTTTATGTATCAATTTGTGCATTATGGAAACAGGCTTCATCTGTTCTGTCAAACCCCTTCCTGCTTTTGCAGTGCCCACAATAAGCACCCAGCAGTACCTCTTCCTGACTCTTTTCTCTTCCATCTTTTTTAAGCAAAAGTGACTGCAGCCCAGCTGCCCCTGGAGCATGCCACGGGCAGAGCTGTGAGGCTGAGACCTCTCAGACCCTTTGACAGCAGAGCAGTATCCGGCAGCCCAGCCCCAAACCGAGGGAAGTTTCCTCCTGGCAGAGGCAAACCCCAGAAGCAGGAGGGTTGGCGGGGTAGAAAGGGGTTGGCTGTGTCCTGGCGCAGGGAGCACCCCAGGCCGTGGGGCTCTGCGGCAGCCTGTGCCCACGTGCAGAGGGCAGGGCAAAGTGCTTCATATCCCTGCAGCTTTGGGCACCTCTGGACACCGGCTCCCTCACCTCGATATCTCTGGACTCAGATCCCTGGACTCAACGACCCTCTCAGCATATGCCCCAGGCCCTATAGGCACTAAAGTGAAGCTGATCCCTGGTCTGCAGCCTGATCAGATGGGCTTCCCCAGGCACTTTACTTATGATCCAGCAGGAGTAAGAGCAATGTATGGCAGTACTAGCACCTACATAATTATATTTTTCCTCTATGCTCAGATTTCTCTCTTCCTCCATACCTCAGGAGCGCTCAGACAAAGCTGAGGATTTCATAGATTCTGCCAACCTTGTCATAAGCTGCCCATGACCAAGAGGAGCTGAGAACTTGCCACAACAGCAGCTTGTGAGCTTCAGTCCACAAATCCCACTATTATTTACCATATCTACTGCATTAAACTAAACATCTGAGCCACAGACCAAGACCTCATTGTACCACAGACTAAGACACTCTTGTGTCAGGTGCTGGGTAGCCTCAGAACTGAGGGATGATCCCCACTCCAGCAATCACACTGGGAGGAAAACGTGACATTGCTGTTCCAAATAAGCACTATTCATTGTTCCGAACCAATATTGCAACACACCAGAAAATAGAATCTCCCAATATATTTTCCAATGTTCCCCTGTCCACAGTATTTGTTCTCACAGCAGCACAAGGGGAAGTGAGAAGGTGCAGAGGCTACAGGGGAGAGCAGAGGTGTCCCCAGTTAAGGGTTTGTGGGGTAAATGGCTTGCACTTGGATTCAGAGCATGCTGGCTGACAGGCTAGAGGATTAAAGGGTTGCATACCAAGTGGAATTAAGAAGTGCTAGTTTTCCTAGCTCCTATAATTTGTAAAGAACGGAAAGAAAAAAAAAAAAAAAATCTTGTGGAATTAATCTATTTCTTATGCTCATTCCAGCTGTGTTTAATTTACCCTCTGCTATTTCTCCCCTCTGATCGAGGAATGCTGTATCCTTACATTCGTATTTCCCCTCAAAATCCCCGCGTCGAGCAGAGCTTTTCTTAATTGCTTTAATATGCCGAGTTCTGGGACGGAAGGAGCTGATCCAGAGCGACAACTGCTCCCTCTCCACTGGCACCTCCACAGCCCGGCTTGCCAGCCTCGCCCACACTGGGGTCCTTCACCCTTCCCACAGCCCCCTCGCTGCCCAGGGCTGTGGTGCAAGCAGGCTGGCCCACCAAACCCAGCTCCGCACGTGCAAAGAAAAAACCACCTTCTGTGCTCGACAGTCACGCCAAGCACCCTGTGGCCAGCCAGAACATTCCCCTCCGCCTTGCTCTCTTTCATTCATGGATTAAAAGGCAAGCGAGAGGCCTTCGGGCAATCAGCCGGAGCCAGGCATCCTGGCAAGCCTGCCCATCAGTGATTTAGCAATCGCCGTGCCAGATGGACCAAGCCTGGAAGAGCTGCGATGAGGGCAACACCAAGCCAACAAGGCAAGGGGATTGCGAAAGGGAGAAACCAGGGGAGAGGAGGGGAGGTTCAGAGAATTCTCTGGTTTTGTTCATGTGTGTTTGCATTGACTCAGCTTGCAGTAGGATTCTGTCTGGTGTCTCTCAGATGACCTGGGCTCTTCACTCAATGTGGTCTTGCACATTTTGGAAGGGCTGCTAGACTGGGCATCTGTGCTGCAGGCAGCCTCAACAGTTAGAGCCACGAGCTCTAATGAGACAGGGAGACCTCTGCGCAAGCAGAACACCCTTCCACCATCAGGTAGTGTCTGATGGAGAAATGACACTTGTATCTTAGCCCATATCCAGAACAAGGACACATGCTCCACCACCTTCATCTCTCAGTTGCCTGCCAACCCACCTTGCAGGTGGGGCACTATAAGACCCTGGGAGTACTACCTACCAAACCACAGCGCTCTTCTCTCCAAGTGAACCAAGAGTTTCCATGAGTTATCACCCATGGTTTCATTTTTCTTGTGGGCCAAACATTCGTCCGTGTAACAGGATCCTGTGCCTCATGTACCTCAGCCAACATGTTATTCCATTCAGTGGGAGGGAGGTTTCCATGCAGGGGGTACAGACCTCTCCTGAGGATGAACCACGGAGGGATAATGTGTCTATCCCTCTACATAATAACCATACTGAACATAACACTGCTCTTTGCCAAAATAATCACCCCTGTGTAGGCCACTCTCTCATGCTCTGTGCAAGTCATTAGGCCTAACTTATGCGGCAGAACCGCTCAGCAAAATAGGAATTATATAGCAATTTGTGGGGGCTAGGATGTATATTCTGTCCAATGACTTCCTCCTCTTGCAAAATTCCCCTGTAGGTTTTTCTGCCTCTGCTCCAGTCCTGTTCCCCCACTGCTGATGCGCTGACCCCTGTTCAGCCTTACTCTCATGACCCTTGCTAGAAGTCTGCAGGGACAGCCCCCTCTCTGCAGCCTTCAGGATTCATTGTTCCCTCCTGTGAGAGCTTCTCTAGAGAAGCTTGGGACAGATTGTGCGGCAGGAGGCTTGCTTTTTTTTATCCCTTAGTTTCCCATTCTGTTTTTTCCAGAGACAGCTGACCATCTGTAAATAAACCAAACTCCTGAAAGGGAGGAAAAATAAAGAAAGGCAGGCAAGTAAGATGATGACGTGAAATTATGCAGGGTGACCGGGAAGCTGACAAAGAGGTAAACTATGTGGCCTTTTGGAGGGATGGCTAACAGCAGTGTACATACACAACCCTCCCTTCAGCTTTGAAATGACCAACAAGCAGGAGACCTGTCGTCTGCAGTGAGCTGGGCTGAGTTTCCTCAAGGCCAGGGGACACAGGCACCACCATGCCCACCAACAGCCCAAGCTGGGGTTTCCTCCTCTGGCAGCCACAGGTATGCCTCACCACTGGCTGTCTGGCTGCTGCTATTTATTCCATGATTTTCTAAAAATGCACCTTGAGCTAGAAGCCCAGACTTGCCAACCTCCTTCTTTAATAAAAGTAACAACAGCAAGGTATTGAAAATCACGAGGCATTTAGAAATATACAGACTCCTTTATGGGTGAAATAATCTAATAGACAAGCTGTTGTTAATTTACAGCCTCAATTTTCAGACACACTTCTTGAGTCAAAAGTACTTCCTGCTCCATAATTCCTACAGGGACACAGGTGGCCCAAATTGCAGTATACATCTACTGTACATTAAAATGTATTTCGGACTTAGCTTAAACATTTCTGAAATCTCAAGTTTATGTCTAGACTATTTTAATCAGCTAAATGTCATAATAAGCCATATGTTGGGCTTGATAGGTTACATATACCAGCCCTGCTCATAAAGAATCAAAAGGTGTTTTTAAAAAGGAGTCTGTGTTTGTTTTACCAGGAAAATGGTGCTTTTAGTCAGTCATATCAAACCTACTGGCGAAGTGCACAGGCTCTGACGTAACTACTGGGAAAGAGGGAGGCTGGGGTGGCCGTGGCGTGGGGGAACAGGGATGGCTCAGTCCG
>NW_008621998.1:0-14563 GCF_000691845.1 Merops nubicus
TTAAACATTTACTGTTTAAATTCCGTGTCAATCAATAATAATATAATTTGGAGTTTGGGTTCCTGTAAAATTCTCCTTTTTTAACTGAAGCCAAAAAGCAAAGAACAAACTACACTCTCTACTTCCCACTGTATTAATCATAATGCATTCTCTTTTTCCCTATTAAAACAGAGTTAACCAAAAGTCATAATGTATTCTGTTTATATTCAAGTGTCTGAATATAGAAAATGTTCTTAATTAATCCAGAGGGCCACACTCAAAAAAACAGTTAAACATATTATGATCCCATATTTTTTTCTCCACACATTGCTTTCATGTTTATTTGTAAGCACCAACATTTTTAAGCCTTGAAATCTATATCCTAGATATCGCTCTGCTCTCCTAGTCAGAGCTAATGAGCTTAATGAATTACCAGTTCTAAATTTAATACAAACATTTCAAAGAAAGAGATAAAACATCCTTCACAATTCAGAAGTTTCTCTGACCTATTTATGAAGAATATCACTTAACAATTTCATTAAGGGTGAGTAACAGCTGGTGACATGGCTGTGTCCTAAAGTGTTTTTCTCTCTTAATATTCTGCATCTTAAGCAATCGAGCTTTCATAAGAAATACTTTAGTTAGTGGCAGTCCCTCCTTTGGGGAGAAAAAAAATGTCAGACCACATTTTCTGTATTTTGCAATCTTGTTTTCAGGAGTGTCATGTTCCTGTTTTATTAGCATGTAGGGTAAACAAGAATGATTTGCTGATGCTATTGAGAGAACTTCTAAGATTACAGTCTTTCTATTTAGATTTTCTACAGAACTTAATATTAATGCAGGCAGAGGCATGTATATAAATTCAAAATAAATTAATTCAATTTATCTTTATCTTTACTGTGCAACAACTCTGAAAGTTCTGTAGTGCTCGAGACATATCACTAAACTATTCAGGTCTAGATCATAGAAAGTCTTTCTTACCCAGATCTCCCATTCTAATTATTCCTTAAATAACAGAGCATATTGCCCAGTGACACTTTCTAAAATATATTCTTCACTCATCCAAATTAAATAACAAGACTCAGGATCACTCCACAGTTTCTATTTTAACATACATTTGCTCTCTCCAGGAATCATACTTGTCTGTTGGGGGCCCTGTACCCAACTTTGTGAAGTGTAAGGCACAAATCAGAGCTTTCAGTCTGGTCCTTGGTTGGGTGATCAGAGCATTAACAGAAGAATTGCTCACATTTGATACGTGCTAAAAAAAATATATCAGAAGCACTAAATCCATCCACAACTAAATGAAGGAGACTCTTTGCACTTCATGCACTATGAAAACCTCTTCACTGTGTGTGAAGCAGAAGTGTTAAGGAAAAATGCATGTGTACAAGGAGAAAGAATAGACCTCTCACCCAATTACTTAAAATGATACCTTTCCTAAAAAAGTGTTTCTCTTACAGTGCAAAACTGAAAGCAATTATGGTATTTTGTAGCCCAACAATGAGCAATCTCATGCAAGAAAGTCGTGAAGCTCCAAGGTCTGAACCTAGTTACAGAAACACGACCAAAATCCACAGCTGTGTAAACCAAGATCAAGCTCTTCTGGAAAAACATCCCAAATATTTGGCTAACAAATGGAATTAACAGAAGCTTCAACGAAGTTCTTGCTCATTTCTACCAGCCTTCTGGCTTAAAAATAGAACCTTTTATAAAAGGAATCAAAGCAGCTTGAAAATATTCAGCAGCAGAGGCAATATAGTCTTTGAGATTGATTTTATAAAATTCCAGCAAGCCTTATAGGAATTGGGTCTTAAAAATAGTTTGTAAATACTGTTGAATGTGTTAGTTACCTCATTTCCTTTACAATATATTCAGTCCAATGCTGAAGTGTTCTTAGCAGAACCTGGGTGACAGTAGACAGTGTACTTGTTTTTCAATATTCTCACGACTTTCACGGTGTATCACAATATTCAGAGGTAAGTATAGGCTCAATAATTTTCAATTTTTCATTCAAGTTTTAAAAGATAGGCCATAAAGGAGATATTTGGAGAATTTTTTTTTTCCTCTATAGTTCCATTCGATGACACTAACATACTGAAGAGAAACCTAAATAATATCTGTCATAAGTCCTCTACCTCACCTCCCAGGGTATGATGAGAGGCAGAGATTTACAGAAGAAGCTCGTGAGATCCCTTTTTGGGAAAGGCAGCTTATCAGCAGTTTTCTGATTTGATGAACATTCTTCAGTCAGCAACAATGTCACCTGCAGCATTAAAAATCCACTCTGCGAGCGCTTGCAAGTCTGTGGGCAAGTCTGGTTTTGTTAAACTCAGCCTCAGCAGCCCCCCCTTCCCTTAGCTAAAGGGTATCCATCTCCTACCAGAGTTATTTCAGCATCTAAGCACTAATCCGTCATCATCCTTCCCAGGATGGCAAAGCCTCCATTACATATGCCTGGTATCCTGGCGTGAAGGGACAACCATCTGACAACCACTGTTTTAACATTGATAAAGTAAAACACTAAGAACCTGATGTATAATTTTATTTCTTTCCCTGCTCCCATTTGTTCTTTAAATTCTCCCTCCTTTTATAGAAATTTATCATGACTAACTCATAGCTGGTCTCTTTAAATAGTGTGGCTTTGATTTAAAAAGAGACTTGGAGGATGATTTGGATTTTATTTCCCATTACAAGCATATTTCTGACCTAGTTCATCTAGTCCATGAGAAGCAGCATACTTCTTTTTGATTTCAGCCAAACCTAACAAAACCAACTGGCATTTCTCAAAGGGCCCAGACAGGCTACTCTAGTGCAAAGTCCAGACAACAAATTACTTCCTAAAAGATCATTCTAAATTCACTTCTATCCCTAAACACTTGAGATAATCATAAGACACTGCTAAGATTATCAAACAAGTTATTCACCACAGGTTATTTACCCACAACACCTACAAGTAGCCTGGGAAAACCATCCTTTGTTCAAACAAGCAGCACCTGGTGCAGCAGAGCTCAGCTTTGGATGAGAAACCCTGGGATGTCATCTACCTGCTGCTTTCCTCATCAGTCACTACTGCACATCAAGAAGGTTCTCATGGAGGTTTGTTAGATTTGTTAAAAAAAAAATAGTCATGCTGTTCATGCTTTGACCTTTCTTTTTAGAGGTCTATTGTTTTGTTTCATTCTACCCATACTGCAATCATATATGTGGAGATTTCTTTATAAACACCCAAAAAAAGAGAAAGCCCCTACTGTTGAACCCCCACTATTGCATGTTGCTCCATTCTGGACCTGATCCAGCAAAGCACTCTGCAAGGGGCTTAAGTGTTTTCCTGGATCAGGGCCAGAACACTCCATTCTTTATAAGATCGAACTTACTGCTGGCAGCTTGAAAGTTTGCAATAAAAGTACAAACTAGTCGCATAAACTTTTGTGAAAGCCATTCCTTCAACAGAGAAGGAGGGGTGATACCTGATTTAGTGATGTCTGTGGTCGTTTCGTTCCCAGTCACTCCCATACTGCAGTGACAGCTCAGATAGAGAAACTTAACAAAAATGTATTGTAGCATTTCCTAACGGCCCCATCCCTTGAAAGACACCTAGGCAATGGCAGGAGAAAGGAAAATCCTGTAACATTTCACTCACTGCCATGCTCAGAGTGATTTGTATTGTTTTAAAGATCCAGTCTGGGGCAGCGTAGTCCATCGTTATCTACAGAAATTAGTTAGAAGCAGCTCTGCTGTGTTACAGTTTCCCTCCTGCTGTGAAAGGCACCAAGAAAATCCCATGAGGCTCCCCACTTGGAGATGTTCCTCTGTCATCTCAGCAGATGAGGATTTTCAGTCTATCCTTAAGAAATGGATGCTGTCAAGAAACAGTGGGAGCAATCACCCTCCCCCCACCCCACCCAGTGCTGCAGATGCTCTCGGTGCCTTAGAGCTGTGCAATAGCTCAGCAGAAGACCCCATTCATCCCCGAGGAAAGCTCCTGTGTCCCAGCGGACTCTGTGCCATGTGCACTTTTTAGCCATGGCCACTGGTGCTCCTGGTTTGCTCTGAGCCCCTCCTAACACCATCCTCCAGAGGGTTACATCACAAGCACGATTGGTTTGATTTTTTTTTTCCTTAGTTGCCCCAAAGATTTCTTCAGCAAAAAAAGGTAATGGAGACTACAAGGCAGGATGATGCAACATTAGTGTTCTCTGCTTTTTCTTTTTTTTTTCCTAAGGCTTGCAGGAAGAGAGAGGCATGAAGTGCAGTTTCAGTCCTACCCTCAACAGCCCACATTTGCTCCTCACCTTCCATCCCCCAGACCCCTGAAAACTCGGGAATAGGAACTTACATGTATCAAGCTTTTGTGCTCTGGCTACAGACCAGATAATCTCTCTATGCATCATTTAATAAGAAAACCACTTACAGTCCTCACAAGCTTGAGTTTGTTACGTCTGACACACTCTCAGCAGAACCTGCAGACTGAAATCAGTGGGGGGAAATAAAAAAAAGAGAAAGCAGGATTGTGTTGCATTTCCCCTGCACATCTCCCTTTGAGCACACTGCCCTCTAGACTCAGTTCAGATCTCCAGAGCCTGTGAAAATAATGATAATGGTTTTGCTTCCCTTGACCTCTTGCTCCCTTATAAATCAGAATCCTATAGACCTTTCCCACAGTGCGAGGGTCCTCCTGCCTCTTTGAGCCTGTGTAGGTGGGTATTTTATGGCAAGGCAATTTAACCACGTGGGCGTGCTCCCTGGCTTCAGAACTTGCTGTAGTCAAGCACCACGGTGCTTTTACTGCAGGAGTATTCTGATTCATTCAGCTGCTTCATTCATGAAATAAGAGCGACATTATTACTCAGATCCTAGTTTAAATTTCAGCCAACCTTAAGATGAACTGGTTCTCTGTGATCAGAGAATAAATAATCATGCGTTTGATTGCAAAGCGTGATCTCTTTGAAACTATGTCACCTTCTTTCCTACAATTGTTAGAGGAGTGATTCAAATTTGGGGTATCCAGTTTGGGCTAATGCTTTATCACCAAGGCTAAGCCCACATCAGGCACTAGGTACTTTTCCCCATTAATGGCTTGCTGCTTCCCAGGAGCAGATTTTTCCCTAGAGTGGGAGCCCTTTTGTTCCTCCCTAGCTACTCAAATGGACTTTGAAATTTGTCCAATTGATCCTTGCTCTGAGGGAGTCCCAGCTGATGAAGTTGGCTTCATTTTTAGCCTTTTCAGGAGCAGGAGATCTGCCAAACCCATATGTAGAAGAGGAGACAGCTACAAAAGGTTCTTACCACCCATCTGAGTTCAAGAAATCCTAAGGCTGCTCTAAATTTGACTGCAGGTCACTCAGATTTGTCTGTCTGGGGATCAAACTATCACAAAGGGACCAACAGCTGTGTTGTCTCTAATCCTCAGGATTTCCAGCTGGAAATCAAACCAAAACCTGGTCTCAAAGCTTCAATATGCTTTAATTATATGAAACACAATACTCATCGATTCAAGAAAAAAACATTTAAAGTGAGACTTTTTATGAATTTCCACTAGCCTTTTCTCTTACAGCCTGTACTCTGTAACAGAATACTGCAATGTACACACTCTGACAGTATTTATCCAGCCATACATACAAGTGTATATCATAGAATATTATATATTGATACATTTCCTCTTCACATTTTTCTATTCATCACACAGTTGTTACGTTTGGTTCACTGTCGTATTAAAATATATTAATCTTAACTACTGCAGGTGTTTTGGTAAAATTAGAGATGAGTAGTGCACCAAAGATAGGGAAAATATAGAGTTAAAACAGCAGGAAGAAATAGGCAATAAACATCAGTGTTTAACTGTTCTTCGCCTCTGACATCTCTGTCTGCACAAATGCGTTCTTTGATGTTACGTCTATAAAATGTAAAAATCAAAGTTAATATACACAGAGAGTAATCATAGATTATATTTCCATGTCCCTTTTGGATCTTAGAAAAATAAAGACAATAAATGTGAGAACTCAGCTATGACAGCAACTCTGACCTGAAATTGTGCTCCACAATACTATTCTCAGGGTAAGGGGCAAGCAAAAAAAAAAAAAAAAAATCATTACAACTTAGTAAGTAAATGTGCAGAGATATCCAACAGAATTTTCTTTACAAAACCACATCCAACACACACACTACAATCAAAATGCACTCAAAAGCTTGATCTCTCCTGAAAAGACTGTCTTGACAGAAAGAGCACAATTAACATTGATGTTGCACTCCTGCAAGTCATCAGTTACTGTATACCACAAAAAAAACCTTGTATAAAATATTATTAATACTCCTAGACAAATGCTCAATCCTCTCCAGTGGACTCTACGTTAGTAAATCTCTTTATCCTCCCTACCTAATTCCTTCTTTTGGATTTAAACAAGCCAAAAACTCACCTTATGTTACTGCAGAAGCAATTTTTATTTTTGAAGGTTAATCCAACTCAGCAGGATTTAGGGATGGCACTTTTGCTTGGTCGTAGGCATGTTGGCTCAGGCCAGACAGCTGTTTGGACATTCTCCACTGGGAATCTTGCCCTCAACACCCACAGTTGATGCACATACATGGTCTACTGGCTGCCTACTTCCATGCCCATCTGTTCAGATGGCATGGTGCCCACTCACAAGTTCGCTGGATCCTTGCCCTTAGTGTGTAGATGCCAGGCAATGATGGGCTTAGATGGGCAGCCTGCAAAATACTGAAAGTGATCATTTTTTTTCCTGTAGGAAGTCCTTCCTCTGCAACAGCACTGAAGCATGGACACCACATGCTACCCTACACTTAATAACACCTGTGGACATATATGTGCCAGAAATACAAAGGGGAAGGGGGAGAATATACTGGGGGTGAGGGGGAGAATATGAAATGGAGCAATACCAAAAAAAATTGGTAGGATTCTTGTGCAAGAATATGTTCTACATTGTAATGGCAGTGGAGGGATAGCCAGGCTAACTTGAAACAAACTGGCTGAAAGCAGCAGAGCTGTGGCCACACGAACCAGAGCACAGCCCAGTCTATGCTGCTTGCCAGGCTCGTGTTCTTTTGATCCCCAACTTAGCTTAAAACTGTTACCTTGGGCACCACATATCATTTAGTGGCCATAGCCTATAAAAATCGAAGGCAGATTGAAACAAATCCAGATCTGTCTAAAACTATTCACCTTCAACACACATTCCACATGCACCACGCTGCAGAAAATATTCCCTGATAAACAATGGCACCAGTAAAGGTAGATGGTAGAAACATCGTTTTAACAAAAAGATGCATTTAAATTTGTGTCACTGCCTTTTGAAACAGAAGCTATGAAAATCCTACTTGGTAATAAAAGATTAAAAAAGTAAAAATTAGTAGAAAAGAAGAAAAATAACTTGTTGGTTTTTGTTTTTTGGGGTTTTTTTTTGAGTCCAACTTTATTGCAGATATTTTAGGACAAATTTGCAATATAAAAATATTTTCTTCCCAAATATAGTTTGATTAATGGCAGATCAACACATAATAAGCTTTAAAACTTGAAATATGAAGCTACTTATTAATTAATATTTTATTAATGATTCAAAATTAATATATTTATCATTTTAATTGAAATTATTTGATCAACTTTATATGTGTGTATAAAACCCATGGGACTTTTACAAGCCATTCGTAGTTCTTTAGCTGTCCTTCATACACTGTATGGGGGTCATTAGGAAAAAAAATAGGTTTTGCTTATTGATTAAATGACCAAAACTTTTAAAAGGAGGAGGGAGAGCAAAATCAAGATCTCCGCAGCAGAAAATATTTCCATTGGAGACTTCCAGTGCCCATCCTTTCTGCCAGAGCTCTTGTGAACAAACTATCACTTACACTTAACTCACACTTATAAATGTTCATGGAAAATGAATAAAAAGAGTTTCATCCTCATGAAAAAATATTCTAACAAGTGTTTTTCTCTTTTTTCTCCCCTTGCCCTTGCAGAGTGCACCTTGGTGCTGCTTTAACAATTACGGACATTTGCTAGCAGGCTTGAAAAAAGAGCTAAAAGCTACAGCATGGCTGTATCTGCAGCCTGGCTTGGGGCTCTCATGGAGTCAGCAGTGGAAGCCTGTGCTCGGAGGCACATTTAAGCTGTGTCTAACTTAGTGTTTACTCTGGGGTGACTGGATCTGAGCGCCCTGTCCCTACCCTAGAGAACCGTTTGCTGCGCGGAGACATCCGTCTTGTCTTTGAGCATGCTCCACAGCATCAGTCATCTGTGACGACTTGATCTGGTTTGGTCTGGACACATTGTCAAATCGTGGTGTCCAAGTTTTGCAGGAGCAGTGCCGAAAAAGTCCTGGCTCCAAAATGAAACTGGATTTATAAGGAACACAAGCCAAAAAAATCAGTATGAATGTCCAGTGACAAAAAATCAAAGAATCTGAATAAAAACTATTTTATTCTCTCTTCCAAGCTTAGTTCAACTTCTTTAATCTTACAGAAAAAAAAAAAAAATGCACTAGGACTATCCCTTCCTACCCTTTAGGTTGCTGATTCCAGGCAATGCAGAGGTAAAACATTAGCTTTTACAATGGCAAGTCTTCCAATTTTACTAGTACAGGAATTTTCAAAGTACAGTTTTTATGTGACAGGAAAAAGTGTCTTCTAACACACGACACAGCTGACAACCTCCTAGCTAAATCTTATTAAGACCTATTCAGAGATGAAAATTAGGGACTGTAGTACAGAGCCACTTGGATAACTGTCAGATTGTTAATATTGTGATGGCCACCTAACTTGCCACCTGCTCCCCCTTCTCTTTGCACTAGTAACCTGAGTAAGCTTGTAAATATTGGGGTTTTTTTCCCCATCTCTGTTGCTCATGTTGGTCTCTCATTTCATCACAACCTGTAATCTCTTAAAAAAATATCAGTATTGTTTATTAGCATTGTTCAGAGGTTCAAAGTATACATGCAGCAGAAGAACACATGGAAGAGTTTTCAAACAAGCTTTCCCAGGTGCCATTAGAAACATTAACATGAAAGAAATAAAATAATAACTGGTCGACCTCAAGTCACTTTTTAAGTTAGTAGGTGATTTTGCAAAAAGATCAATTAGCAGAACGACTCTTTCCTATTCTATTTGATACTATGAAATTCAGCTAGGGAAGAATGAAAATATTTAAAAGCTTAACTTTTCTGGACTTTTCCCTTGAGATTTCTCAGTTTTCTATTTATTCACAATTTGCAGGAAACCAGGTAGGACAGCAGGGATTGGTATTACCCTTACCCAGCTATGGGATTCTCCACTTGCAATTTACCCTCCTCTTACACAAAATTAATATCCTAGCACTTTTACTAAAACATGCTGACACAGCAAAAGTACTCTAATGCAAAAATTAAGGTTAGTTTGATTTGTTTTTTAAATACCAAAATTAGATTTTTTCTGAATTTGTATTGGGCTTTAGGGCTCTTGATTTGATTCTGTGTCACACAGGTTAAAAACAAACAAAAAGTGCCATCTATTTGTGTGTTGGCAAAGTAAGAACTACAGTTGCAAAATGCTATTGTCCATATTGCTGAAATACTGTCTCATTATTTTCCCTTCATAGAAAAACATTTTAATTAATACTAAATAATTTGTGCACACTCCACCAATTGCTCCATCTGCTGAAGACAAAGTGTGAGAGAGGAAATTGTGTATTTCTGACCTGAACACACTGAATCTCCTGGTTTTACTCTTGTGGCATTACACTGACAGCAAACCATGGCACATTAATACAGCAGATAAAAGAAAAAATGGAATTATCCTGTTTGAAACTTCTGAAGCGTTTAGAAAGACTGGATTTCACTCCCAGTTCTATTTTCCTCATTTTGTTTTGGTAGGAAAGTCATCTACCCTACACATAATAGGAAACCATCAAGCAAACAAAATGAGATTTATCCACGGCTATCCAAAATATAGGCAGCATATAAAGGCAGCACTTACTCTGGGTACATCACTAGAGAAGTCACTGACCTTATTAAAAAGAAAAGAAAATAAATAAAAAGGAGGAGGGGAAAAAAGCACCTCGAGAAAACCAATGAGCCAAATGTTACTAGAAGCTTTGTTGTACATGAAAATAGAATTTTGACTGGATATTTCACTGCATATATGGTATCCTGTCCATACATATCTACCATGCTGTCAGCAAAGTCACAAATACAGGTCAGGTAATGAAGGGAAAAATGTTTTGATTTATCATTTATGTGTGGGCTTTCTTTTTCTTTCATCCCCAGTCCAACGAAGGCTTTCAAATTTCACCTGCCACTGCAGCTCTTTGCTTCTCCTCCCCTTGACACGGACGAGGAATCAAGATGGCACAGTTTATAAAAAAATGTTTATATAAATATTTTAGCCATACTACACTGGACTTAGCCTAGGAAATTTCTGTTTGATATCTCCCTGGAAGGGATCCATTTCTTATTTGAAGGCATGAAAAAAAGATGAACTTACTAATTCTCTTGGTAGTCTCCTACTAGTCTTTGCAAAATGTACTGTAACTCTCATTTTATTTTGGGGGGCTTCCAACTTCCAGACATTTCATCTTGTATTGCCTTTTTCTGCTACATTAAAGAATCATTTGGAGCCCAGTGTCGTCCCTTAATGTAGGTAAGTACAAAATCAATTGCCTTTCAATTTCTTTTGGATAATTTAAACATGCTGAGGTCTGTAGGTCCTTCATCGGCAAGACAATTTTTCCTAACCTCCAATGGGTTTTTTTGCCCCTTCCTTGCATAATCTTCATTATTTTAATATCTCTATTCTAGTTTCCTTGTCATCACTGCCAGACATGAACATTTGCTGCCTCTCTTCTTCATCACACATGAGAGTCATCTCAAACTTTTTGACACCAAAACACATTGTTATGTTTTGCGGTAAATTCTCAAAATATAGTTCCTAGCTCTGAGAAGAGCAAGGCCTGTGTTTCCCATATATGCATATATTTGGATAAATTAAAATGCACTTTCAGCCATTAAGTAATCTGGATCACTATCCACAAGTGCCTCTACCCAGACCTATTTGCCAGTCCATCAATCTTTGCTTTATTTTAAGATGTTATTAGAACTGTTCTATTTACTTCCATACCATGGATAAAAAGAGTGATTAGTGTCAAGCTTAGTACTAGTCCCTGGAGAACAACTCTGAAAATTCACCCAGTTGATGATGATTCCCCAGGGACTACTTTCTGAAATGTGTAAATTAATCAGTTCTTAATCCATTTAACGTGTGCTTCACTGATACAGCACATAGCTAATATTTAATCAGAATGTCATGTACGATTAAGTCGAGTGACTTACCAACTTTCACTGCACTTCACAAATATGCTTGGCTTTTTTAACAAGGCTGGCATCAAAATATAATGTTGTTTTATGATTTTTAAAATTTTTTTATAAATTCAGTTATGATGATTGACATAAAAAATATTTCTATTTTTTTTTTCTTTTTATTAAACCATGCAACAGCTCTTCCATTAGTTGATCCAATACTTTCTTAGGTTAATCTGCCTATAAAATTTTCAGAGCCATGCATTTTCCCTTTTTTGATTATTGACAGAATAACTGCCTCTTTTGAAACTTTTGTCATTTCCATGACAACCCAATATTTATTTATGATTGAAATCAACAGTCATGGACCACCTCAGAAAACTCTAAGCCTCTAGCATGACATTTTGAAAAAAAAAATAATATTTAGCAAAACTTTAGGAAAGTTCATTAAAATTGGCATCACTAGTAGATGCCATTCAACATGTTTTTAGTCATTAATAGCATGGAAAGTCCAGGACACAGTAAGAACATCAGTTGGGTTGAGCGTTGCATTGCTTGCAGGGTTCCCCTCAGCAACACAATATCTGGGATGAAGATTATTACAGGGAAGATTTTATACACTGTTTAGTACTGGGCTGCTTTTCACTGTTTACAGGGTCTATCTCTATAATGGCTGCTATTACAAAATCCAGTCAATTAGTCAATATATCTCACTTTGACACTACCTAGATTCAGCGACTATAGGTTTATAAAATGGTGACCGCACAGCATGTTGTCTTATAGAAAGAACAAAATTATCTGGAATCTACAATTTCCACACAGTAAAATAAGAATGTTGATTTTGCAATGCACTGCCTTTTATACAATCATCTCTTTACCTGTAAAAAGGAACATTACCAAATCAAAAATGGGATAATTTGTGTCATTTATACAGGTGCACATACAATCAGAAAGGCAGAGGCAAGGAAATCATGCATCATGATGATTTTTAAGGTATTTGCTTATATCTTCTTGCAGGTTTAACCATCTTTGTGTGAAGAGGAACACAATGGAAGAGAAATCCACCTAAATTACAATTCCTCCAGTAATTTATTACACATTACCATAGAAACTAATTTGCAAACTATTTTCTATGTGACTCTAGAAGTATCAAAATTTAAACAGTGCTCTGGACAAACAACTTAAAATTTTCTAACACCAGTAAACAAAGGGTCACTCTCTTCCCAGCTCAAGTATCCAAAATGCTGTAAATGGAGACTGATCTAAAAAAATCCCACTCCAAATTTAAAGGTCATCAGATCTATTAAACAAATCCATTTAGGCACAGATATAGTGGTGGTTTTAAATGTTCAGAAAAAATAGGATAAAGTCACACGTACCTCTAAAAGGTGCTTAAATACAATCAGTTGGAAGTAGAAATGGTTTTTTGCATATATATTATATATACTACTGTAAGAATTCATCTATTTATGGTCACAGATGTGTGAGATAGGGATTTTTTTCTCCCTAAACTTTATTCTTTTAATAATTACTGAAAGATTAAGAGGTGGTCAAGCAGTCGAGATGGACTTTTCTTAAAATTGCTTGCATATGCTTTGTAAATGATATTTTCATGAGCCTAACACCCTCTGTTTTGTAGGTCATACAGATATCTACAGACTGTGCAGATACTGAAGGCGCTTGTCCTTTAGCCTTCTGCCTCACCACATGATTGAGCATCCATATACCTTACAACCATACACCCTGTCGTGTGTTATTCTCTTACATATCACAATTTACCTCGCTTTCTCCACTCAAACATGCAACCAAGCTGAGCAACAAGCTGCTTCAGCTGCCATGTCATTTCAGTTTTTACACATCTTCTCTTTTTATGTGTGCTCTACATCTCCGTGATGTCTCATCTCCCCGTTCCACTGCCATAGGCTACAAGTCAGGAACAAAGCTCAGGCTCAATGTCAAACAGAGTGAAAATGGGAAAATATCATAGAAGAGAAAATTAATGGGCACAAACACAGCTCTAAAACTTCCATCCTTGTGGGCTTTGCAACTTTCAACCTTGTTTCTTGGCAAAATCTGAAGTAGAAGAGAGTAATAGTATTTCTGTAGAAAATGCCTTCAAAAAGTATTTAGTCAAGAAAAATAAAAGTAAAAAAAAAATCCAGGTGGAAGAGTTATACTTGTATATTAATAAATAAATAATCTTGCGATGTGTGCAGTCAGATCCCTTTTATCTGAAATATTAACTTTTTTCCACTCACCACCATTTTCCTGCTTTCCCCCTTCCCTTTCCTGACCACTGTGGCTTGTTCACATCTCCAAAAATGCCTCAGTAATTGATAGCCCCGAGTCTAAGGCACAGAAATGGACTCTGAAGCTGAAATCACAACTTCTCTGCCCAAACCGAGACCTTTCATTTCAAACAGAGAAATTCAAAGATGAAACACATGTGAAATCTCTCTTGTTAAGAGGTTCACGATGTCTTTAGAATAACAATGTTACCTTTCATCTTTTCTCATTCATTTTTACCTGTAATAAACATTTTTGTTTTTCTAAGGAAATTGTGTTTGCAACCTACATTACAAAAAAAAACAAAAACAAAAACAAAAACAAAAACCAAAACCAACTAAAAACACACACACAAAAACAAACAAACAAACCAGTAATTTAAAGATGATCAGTTCTACCCACATGGACATGGCTGCCAAATACACAGATTTCCATCATGTGGAATCATAGTCTTTGATGTCATTAGCTATTCAGTTACCATGCAATCTAATTCAGGGCCTAAAACTTTTTAAAAAATAAGGATTATATATTTCTGTAAAAAAGTGGACGTCCCAAGGCATATTAACATATAAGAAAAATAGAATATTTTGGGTTTATGCTCAATCTATTGAATTAACTTTTCTAGAAAATATAATCTTGTTCAGAACTACGTGTCTCTCATCCTCAAATGAGTTTAGCTTTTTTTTTTTTTAAAAATAGCACTTCTCTTTTTGTGGATACCTAAAAATCAAACAAAACAGTAAATACTACTACAACAAAAATTAACCTTGGTATTTTATGTGGATCCAGATACTTGATTTATGAGCTCAATTATTTATTCAGGAGGTAACACGATACATTATCTGATCCTGTTTCTTATTGTGTGTAAATCTTACCTGAACATATTATATGTAAGCTTAGTAAACCCTTCCATTTTTTAAAATTCAGCACTTTATCATTCATTATTTGAACCATATAATTTATATTTTTGAATGAACATGCTATGACTGACCTTAGTGCAAATTTTATTTATATAT
>NW_008621999.1:0-1164 GCF_000691845.1 Merops nubicus
GGGAACACCCTTCCCCGGCGCGGGGTCGTCCCGGCACCCGCGCCTGCTGGCCGTTCCTTCCCTCCGCCTCTGCCCACCCCACAGCAGCCCCGGGGGGAAGCCCGACGGGCTCACGCCGCCGAGGGCTGGCAGGCTCCCAGTTCCTCCCACAGTCCTCAAGCGTCCAAGCGTGAAAGGACAGGCTGCGAGTGTCACGTCCGACTTCACCCTCACGCCCCCTTCGAAGCATTAGCTGTATTTAGAGCTCCTTGGCTACTTGAATTGCCGTGGATCGTAGGCAGATCGGGCAAGGGTGCTGTTGGCCACACGGGGACCTAGAGCAGACGTGAACCCACACGACATTCCAAAATGCACAAGCCGCTTCCAGGACAAGAGCTGCCTGGCTGGGTAATGAAGAGTCTACTGCAAAGATCACACTTCTAGCCTCAGTTCCTTCTGGGAACTGAGTTGGTTTATTTTTTTTTGTTTGTTTTGTTCTGTTGTGGTGTGGTTTTTGTTTTGTTGTTTTGGTTTTTTTCCCTCCAGGAGGAAGGCAGGGTATCAAATGTTGAGGGTACCTCGGCTGTGAACTTTTGGAACATTCACACACAGCAAACAAATGCAGGATGTGAAGGTGATTGAGTATCAGAAATGGTGGTTGATGGTCAAAACCAATTCTGGAGCAAACAACTGCCTGATCCAGAAGCACCAACTAGAGTCAGATGGGATCTTCTCAGTGCCAGTTATGGTCAGTAGCAGCAACTGGGGAAAGGAAAGTGACAGTAATTTCCAGGATGACAACCATCACTACCTGCACATGTAAACTAGTGCATCTTCAATGCAGACTGAAAACTAAAAGGAATTAAAAATTCACTCAGGGGCCCACCAGCGCCCAGGGGCTGTGAAGGGCAGAGCTGGAGCAAGCAGCTGTGATGACACTGCACAGTATTAACAAACCCAAGGTTGGGTTGCAGGGCCCAGACTACCTGGTCCCCTCTCACCAGCAGGAAGGATGCCTCACAAGCTATTTATTGCTACTACTCAGTTAAAAAGCAAGGCTTGACTGGAAGTTCAGCTGCAAAAATCACTTGATAATGCATTATACAGCTTCCCCCAAAGATGTGTGCATCTCAGTGTATGTTGCACAACAAATCCATGGGGCCATAGAATCATAGAATGTCTGGG
>NW_008622000.1:0-1786 GCF_000691845.1 Merops nubicus
TCCGGTGGCCCCGGGAGCTTTGCTGGGCTGCAGCAGCCTCGGTCCCACCGGGCTCTGGAGACCCTCAGTGCCAGCACAGGGCAGAGCAGGGACACCCCACCTGGGGAGACGCTCTCCTCCCGACCCTGCCAGTCTGGCTGGTCGCCTGCTGGAGCTCCCTGGTCTGAGAAGGGCCTTCTCTGTCCCCAGAGTTCATCGTCATCCACAACGGCATCATCACCAACTACAAGGACCTGCGGAAATTCCTGGTGAGTGACCCCCTGCCCCGTGTGTGTCACTGTCCCTCACTCTCCCAGTAACTTCTGCTCTCACTCACTGCCCCACTCACACTCCCCATTCCCATTCATGTTCCCCCACTTACATTTCTGCACTCACACTCACTCCCCCCACTCACTGCTACACTCACACCTCCACTTACACCCTCACGCTCTCTCCTGCTCTGAGTACGTTCTCTCACTCACGTTCCCTCATTCCCTCCCTTACATCCCCCCAGTTACTCAAACTCACCCTCCCACTCACATTCCTCCTCGCTCTCACACTTCACACTCGCTGCATCCTCCACTCATATTCTCACATTCACGCTCACTACCTGCTCACACACCCCAATTTACACCCCCCAGTCCCTCCCTCACTCTCACTCCTGCTCCACACACACAGCCCTCGCTCAGGCTCTTTCACTCACTGCCCCATTCCCCACTCATACACTCACTCCCCAAGCACTCCCTCCACTTGCTTCACATTGACTGCTCTCCTCCACTCGCTCTCCCACTCACTCATCTTCCCACACACCCTCCTCACTCACATTGACTCTCCTCAGCTCACTCACACTCAGTCCCCTGACTCTCACCCTCCCCTCATCACACTCCTTTACTCTTTCCACCACTCAAACTCACCCTCCCGCTCCTCACTCCCACTCCTATACCCCAACTCACTACCCTGTTCCCACACTCAGTCACACCCAATTCAGTACTCACTCCCCTACTCCCTCCCACTCACACTCACCCTCACCCCCCTCTCACCCCACCATCCCACTAACATTCCACACTCCCCTACTCGCCCCATTCTCCACATCCATTCACATTCCCCTATTCACACTCAAGTTTCCCACTCACTCCCTCTTACTCACTCTCTCTCTCAGACTTGCCCTTCCCATTCCCCCACTCACACTCACTTCTCTTTACTCACACTCACTCCCCATGCACTCACCCCATCCGTATTCTTGCGCTCACTTACACTCACCCTTCCACTCGTGCTCCTCCACTTGCCCCCCACTTGTACTCCTCCCTCGCTACCCCACTCCTCACACTCACTCCTCATTCACTCACTTTCCCACTCACCTTCTCACTCTTCACCCTGTTCACACCTTGCATGCACTCTCCCACTTCCCCCTTCCACTCATACCCCATCTCCTCATTCCCCCTCTCATTCCCACTCCCCCTGCTCAGGCTTGCCCTGCTCGTTCCCCCGCTCAGTCTCACACTCACTCTTGTACACACTCCAGTTCAGTTTCCTTTCCTGTGCCTCTTCCCACGCCCCCGTGTCCCCCACTCGCCCCGTTCCCCTTCACATGACTCCCTCTCACTCACAGGCTGCCCTCGGGTTCCTCGCTCCCCTGCTCACACTCACTCCCCCATCCCTAGTGTCACTCCCTTACAACACACTCACACCCTCCTCACTCCCCTCATCCACACGCTCACTCCTTTGCTCTCACTCCCTCCTTCCCTGCTCCTGCCCACCTCCCCCTGGCCTCTCCACACTCACACCTCCCTGCCCCCTTACACTCACT
>NW_008622001.1:0-20522 GCF_000691845.1 Merops nubicus
TATATATATATAATGTCTACACACACACAGACATATAGATGCTTAAAATTTGAATCTTTGATAAGGGCACACTCAGTCTTAATTGTACCCATAATCTCCCTTTTAGCTTGTTCTCTGTAATAAATAATCAGGTGCACGTTGCCACTGAATTCTGTTTCCTCAAAGTCACATTTACTGTTCCAAACTTTGCTGAAATGCTGTCTTGTATCAATAAATATATTGTTACTTCCCTCTTGTGAATGAAGTGCATAGCTCCCATTTTCCTGTGACACTGCTGTTTAAGGACTCAGACATTCTCCAAATTCTTCCTGAGCAGCACAAAGGAGCCATAATGGCAGCCAAGGATCTGACCCACCAGGTTAACTTCTAAAAGCTGGTTAGAGCTTCAGGTTTCTATTAAGGCCATAATTAATCCTTGGTTGATTTGATGGATGCAGAAAGTCATGTCTCAATAATGAACCAAAAAAGGCTTAAAAACCATCACAGAGCAGGTTTCTTTTCTCCAGAAATATTTTTTTTAAGAGAGCAGTAATCAGTTCAAGTCTGTAAGAAACTGAAGAGCTGTTGCTCTAAAGTTCCCGCAGTTTAAAAAAATGTTACAGCTCAGCAGAAAGAATTCCATATTCAACTTCAGAATCTGAAACAACATTTACTGTGGCAAAGGAAATTGTATTTCTTTTAAGAGAAAATCTTTGCTTTGCATGGCTTTATTTTTAGACAACCAAAGTTAGGTTTTCATTTTATTTTTGATCTTGCACATACAGATTTCCAATTTGCTTACATTTTGAAGGAACCCAAGAGCTCTCAAAAGGTCATCTGTGTAGACATCTCATTGTGAGGACTGTTAGGAATATTGTATATTTAGTTTGTGAACAAATGCATCAGCCATTTACAGCAAAGGTCTCTAGAGAAAATGGCCTGAAAACCTGAGTAATCCTGGGTTTAGATAAATACTTGCTTTATGACCAAGCAGTCTTGAAGAGAAATTCTTGGTCCTTCCCAAGGCTGCACATATTCTTGTGGTAAAGCACTTATTGCCTTGGGGCAACTGACTGAAACCATTGGAGCAGTTATAGGTATGTTATTGCAGTAAAGCTGGAAACTGTAATGTGATCAATAAGATTTCCCTATCTTGCTGATAAAATGTGATCCAAATACCTCCTTAATAGCACATGGAAAGTACCGTTGTTATTCCACAGAGGTTCACATTGATCAGAAACATCCCTGAACTGGCCAAGAAGGTGGTTGTGGGCTTGATCTAACGAGCATCAAGGAGGTGAAGGAAGCTGAGATCTGTGGGATAAAGCACCAAAGCTAAACACTTCTGCTAGCACGATAGCAGGGACGGTGGTGGGTAGGAGTACAATGGAAAAGTCAGAGGAAAGATGTCCAACTGGGAACAAAAGAGGAAGAGAGAGTGTTGTGTGGGAGTGAGAGGAAGGAAGAGGTGTTAGGCAGCAGATGGAAGGGGGAAATTAGACCAGTGGACTTGTGGCTGATGGAGTTACATGATTTGTGTAGTGAGAGATGAGAAGAGAGACAGAGAGCAAATGAGTTTGATAATAGGAAGGGAGAAATGTAACAGATGAAGAGAACAGGGAACAAAGGGAGGAAACTTTTCCTAAGATAAGTAAAGGGAAATGGAAAAAGTAAAATAGTTTTTAGGATCAGAAACCAAGATAACTGATGTGAAAGTGGAGAGAAAGATGAATATCTGAGGAGAGCTGGAAAAATGGAGAGAGCTTAAACAATGAAAAGATCAAACTGGTATATGGAAACATGGAAGGATCTAAGACCAGGATAAAAAAGGATCAGCTGTGAGAAATTGCACAGAAGACAATATACAGGTTTGCAGTTCATTGTAATAGTCTGAAGTGGAGGCAAGAGATTTCAGGTCAGTACCAAATTATCTGTTGCACCATGTTGTATCTCTCTCTTGTTTTCTCAATGGAGCTGTTGGACTTCCCAAAACTGTGGGGCAGAAACACTGGTAACATCAACATCATCTGGTGTACCAGTCTCACTCCTTGTACCCTATCATTTCCAAGTGATGATGATGGCCTGAAGTGTGTCCTAATGTCTTCTGCTAGAGCAGCTCCCTCCCAAACACCACCTGATCAGTGCTGACTCCAGAAACTGGTGCCAGTCCCAGACACCCTTGGTGTCCAGTGTGTTGGAAACAGCTGTGGAGAAGCTGCTGAGCATCCTGCCCTTGGCCTTGTTTTCTTTCCATGGAGAAGCAATCTTGCTTAATCCCTTCCTGCAGTTATTCCACCATGTGTGCATAAGCACTCAAACAAGTAGATCCTTGAAGGTTCCCCAAAGAAAACTAATTATTTATTGCCTGTTTACACTCCTGGCAAGCACCCTACTCCTGGACTATAGCAGTGTGTGTGCTTGCTCTTATTCTCCTGCTGAAGCACTCTTACGTAGGATTAATTTAGTCTTCAGTGAACCAGAAAGATCTTGGCAGAATAACTAATTTGATAGCTCAGTGATTCTGTCACTCTCTTGGTATGCAGGAGACCAAAACTTCTCTCTGGCCTAAAAAAGCATTGCTCCTAACAGACTAGGAGGCATTGCTGGCCATTTAACTCCTACCTCTAGAAGCCCTACAGGGAGAAAGAGGTGAAAAAGTAATGCATTTTTGTTTTACCTTCGTGTGTGCATGTGTGTGGCAAGGACAAAAATACAGGCTTACCAAAACTGAGATGTTTTAAATTGTTTGCAATGGAAAGGAAACAAGCGATCTAATAAGATAGACGTTTCAGCTCAGAATTTTAAATAATACATTTTTCTTTTTTATTTGAAGGTATTTTTAATTAAGAATGTTCCCTTGAAATAATGCTTTTGAAGGCAGTGATTTCTTTTTAATGTGCTTTAATTTTGAGCTGAGTAATTTTTTATGAGTTCCTAGCAAACAAAATATTACATTATTTACACAGCTCTTCTTACAAGCATGTAGCAGAGGCAGCAACACTCACAAGAATTATAAGTTTTGCCACTGACTTACATAACATGGATTTGAGTGATAGATATTATTAAAAAGAAGATACTTGAAGCTGTGAATGCATTAGTCAGTGGAGCAAGGACTGGAAGGTGAGGAGGAAGAGCAGAGCGCAGAACAGCATGCAGCAGCATGAAGGTCGCTGTCTTACACACTTAGTGACTGAAACCATGTCAATGGGATACCAAATTCAGGAATTTAGTGACAAAGTCAGCAAACACCACTGCTCTACACAATAACATTTTGAATCTTCAGATCTGCCTAAGGAAAGACCAGGGATTAATTGGAAGTGTCCTGAATGCTTCAAAAAAGGTATCACAAAACTGTAGCTTTTTGGAGCATTACTGCATAGTTAAAATATATTTTTTTAATAAGGGGATATTTCTTTTCAGAAATCAGACATTGACCAGCTGGATTATTACTGATTTCATCATCAGTTATGTTTATCTGTAGGTAAATCACCCTTCCCATCTGAGCTGAATAAGGATTTATCCTAGTAGCTACTAAAGTTAATGGGATTATTTTCCCTGTTTTCAGTAGATCTCCTGGTGGACGTGCTAAAGAGAACAGCTTGGACAAGTTGAGCTGTAAATATCCTTAAGCATGACAGGCTAGCTTACAGTTTGCCAAGATTACTGCTGACCCTCCAAAGTCATTTTGTGGAGGAAAATGACAGAAAAGATTTTTTCCAGACTGCACTTTTCTTTTGGGCACTAAAGCCACAAGAGCCCCCAGACTGAATTCTTTAAGACCTCACCAGGCTGTAAACTGCTTATCTGCCTTTATTTGCCACATTCAATATCCAGGAGCTGATATCCCAAACACTGTCAGTAGCTTTATATCAGGATGCACACCCATATTCACAGTTCAGTGGCAGTTAGTACTGCAAGGAACAAGCACAAGAAAGAAATTAAATGATCAAAATTTTCCACACAGCAAAAATATCTTTGATGTTAATATCAAGAACTACAGTTGAATGATTCCAAGATGCCACTAAAGCAGGCTGGATTTTCCTCCCCATCAGCTGGCTGACATAGTTTACATTTAATAACTTTAAGACATTCTTTGTTCAGAGTTGCCAGCATTAACAAACACCTGCTCTGGTATGGAACATACATGTGACACATAAAGGCGTAACTGTTACAAATTTCTCTGAAACTCATACAGACCCAGACCTCATTAAATTCTTCCCTACTCTCCTTTGAGGAGGAATGGGAAGGAGATCTCCTGTGCAGAAGAATCAGCTGTAGGCAAGATGCCAGGGATTATTGTTTTCATCAAAATTGGTTTTATCTTTTGATGAAGAAAGTTAAAGAAGGAAATTTATAACAATGTCCCCTGCTTCATATATGTGGGCATTCCCAGCACTGGAGTCAAAAAGGCCTTCCAAAAGGAGGCGAGGTCAGAACCAAGCAGTAATGGAGTTAATCAGAGCTGAGAAAAGAGGCAGGCTTGAGTTTTGTGCGGGAAATAAGTCAATATTGAGATTTTAGAAATAGGGAAATATTCTAAGAGTGGTGAGAAAAGAGAAATATTTTGATGGCAATAGTTTGGACAGATTGAACGAAAGAGGGGAGAAAAGATATGGTCAGAAAAGCCAGGAAGATCCTGAAAGAACCAACGCATGGGCTAGTGTTGACATAGTGTTGACTGGGAAGAAGGCTGACTTTTGAGAAAAACAGCTGTGAGGCTTGTAGAGGCTTTAAATATAAGTAGAGGAGAAATGCAGTGACTGGTTTCATGACCTAAACACCAGGGAGTGCTAATGGTAAGGGAAAAATTAATGGAAGTAAGAAGAAAGATATGTAGAACTTCCAAACAGCTAGCCTGTGGACTCATATAATCTTTCCAGAATGCTATTTCTTATGTCTCCACGTATTGCACTCAGCATACTTCAGAATGCTCAGAGAGAATAAATATATTCTTATTTATTGCCCAAAAAATGTCAAGCAAAAATGATTCCTTGAATTAAGTGCAAGCTGTCTAAAGCAGTCCATTGGGACAAAAGTATTTGAATAAGGGAAGTTTCTGTTTCCTTTTCAAGTGGAGTTACTTGGCAAAAGAAGAAACCCCTTTTTCTTTCATTTGGTTTTTGTTTTAATCATTTGCAAGAGTACCACCATTTCTCAACACTTTCTTTACCATGTAAAAGCTCCACAGAACATTTATTGTTGTAGCACAGAAGATTTTGATAAGGGCAGAGCTGGGAATGCGACCACGGTGTTTCAGTGACGTGTAACACCATATTTATTCTCCCGGCTCTTATGGTACAGAAGGATACTGTAATGATCTTTACCATACTCAAATTGAGGGTGATTCTGTCAGTTCTCTGCCTGTGTTCTCTCCAGAGAGACATTAAAGTGTCAAGTGTCTGCTTTTTGCTTATATCTGAGTCAGTTCCTGAGTGTCTTCTCCAGCCTAGCCCTTCACCATCCCCTTGCTTGACATGAAAAGACATTTCACAATGGGACATTTGCCCATACATGCCTGTGAAGCAACATCTGAGAAGCTCAGAGGCCTCGGGTGGGATGGACACCCCTTGGTTTGGAGATCCTAGTAAACAAAGTTGTTGCAAATTGCTTTTGGAAACACAATATTAAAGGAAGGAGCTTTAACTCAACCTAGGTCTTTATCAGCATTACAGCACTATTTCCTTTCAATGTATTAGCACTAAATAACTTGGATAAATAACCAGAAGGATTTTTTCACTCTTGGAACCAGTTTTTCTCTTGGATCTGTGAAATGTGGTGGAAATGCTACTATCATTTTTATTTCAATCAAAATTGATGGCCCATACAGGGCACAGAAACCTGCTGAATTAATCTCTTATGGTATCTAAGTTTTGGCTCCAATAAATATTTTTCTAGTAATTATTATGAAATATAGTATGATTCATACTCCAAGTAATGATTAGACATATGCAATGCTTTCATTTATGCCTTATGTATACCCTTACTCGTTATTTTGTCTGTAAATACAGATTTAACACATTAATCACCAGAATTAATCAACTATCTTTCTTTTTTTTTTTTTTTCTTTTTTTTTTTCCTGAATACATTTTACTAGACCTCATAGTACTGGTTATTGACATAGAACAGTACCAGAAGTGCCACAGTCTGTACTGCAGGAGCTTGGTAGTTTTAAGATCAACAGGAATTACTTGTGTACAGCCTGGTTTTTACCCTCACTTATGATATGTGAATATTCAACGCTGTCTCCTCCAGTAGACACAAGCTATAGGTAAGCTCCTTCCCCATCCTCACTTCGATCTAGAGAGTCTTTCTGATTCAGAATTGCAGGGAGATCTTTCCATTTATTATAAAAAATAAATCTGGTAAAATCCGGAGGAAAATAAACAACATCAAAAAAAATATATTTCCTGGATGATATCCTGCAGAGAAGTAGCTTCTCGGGTTTCTCCGTTGGAAAACCATCTTTTCTCCAGCTCATATTTTCCCTCTGAGATTCCACCTTCCACAGCTAAGTACCACAAAGGAGAAGAGAGCACCTAAAGAGCTTCACCACCCTGGAAGGCTTTTCTGTCCCAGCCTTTGTCATGCTGCAGTCACGACCTAGCTAAGTGTTTCTTCCTTTGAACCACCATACCAGAAGACCCAGGAACAGTTTTGGTTTTTTAACATTCTGTAAGCTGGGTTCCCAAAACAGCACCAAAGTGGTACCACAAACAAACAAACAACTTCTCCCTGCAAAAGAGTAGTCTGACTGCAAAACTAGCATTGGAAATTACTGGTCCATTCACCTCTCTCATGAATTTTGGCTATCAGCATAAAATGCCAGGAACCAACTAAAACATGACTGAGACGTGAAACAAAGCATATATAAACCCAGCAGGAAATGGAGACAGGCATTAATAGACAACAGACAGACAATAATTACGTGCACTCACTGATGAGAAAGCTTGGCTTGCCATGCCCTGGGAAAAAAAGTGATCAGCAAGCAGTTTATCCAGAGAGCAGGCAGTAGGTAGATGTACAGCAGGTACATCTGGCACTGCAGGCAGGCGATGCCAAGGGCCAAAGAAACACTATTACAAAGGAAAAAAAAGTGACATCAGACACGGGAAAATAATTTCATATTTAAACATAATTTAAAGGTAACTTCTAAATATTTTTAAAGTATTTAAAATGTGAACATCATTGAAAGATTTTTACAGTATTTAAAGTATTCTAAAAGTTTTTAAAGTATTGTAAAAATATAAAGTTAGACCAGTATAGACCATACGTTACTGTGAATGAACTTTGTAGGTCTGATGAGCTCTGTCCTGCAGTAAAATGGGTGACAAAGTTTGTGTCCTAGTGGTACCCTTCGGTACTACCACCACAGAAATCTGAAATAGTGTTACTACACGGAGGAGCTGCTACACCCCTCTTCCCTCTCTTGCAAGTGAGATTACAGAAGACCAATAATAACACAGACAAATTATACTACTAGTGAAAAGATGCATTCAAGACAGAATTGTTTTCACCTGATGGGTAGGAGCAGAAAAGCATGCTGGTCCTTTATTTTAGGAGAAGATTCTGGTATTATTTGCCCCATTGTGATTCCAAAATATTCTAATTAAGTTAATAGCCTGGAGAAATATAAATATATACATATATTTATGCATACTGATATAGATGGACACACATATAATGGATAAGAGATTCTAGTTCTTGGTAATTAACTGGATACATGTGGAAGACATCTGGACCACCCAAATTCCTGCTTGGTTTCTAGGCTGTCTTGTGCCTTTCACCAGTTGCTAAATCCTGTTATCACAGCTTCTTAGGCATGCTTGTTGTAACTACTGTGTTGCTGGGACAGTGTGCATCAAGTCTCTGTGAGGCCTTTGGCTGCTTCCTCTGCGTGCTTTAACAATCACTGAAGTGAAGAAGAGTTTTCCTTTATTGATATCACTCCTTCCTAACATACTGAGCTGGATAATCAGGGGTTTTGCCATCACTTAGACAATGTAAAATGATAAGGAACAGAAAATAACATGGAGTCAGCACGACTGAGTATAGTATCTGTTGCCAGATAAAAAGCAGTAAAAAAAAAAAATACTCATAACAACCCCAAATATCCCAACAGCTGCAAAACTGATGGAGATGACAGAGGCAATCCATGTTACAGCACGCGTGTAGCTGCCTACGTGGAGGCTGTGCCTGGCTCCTGCAGGACAGGGCACGCTGGTATCCCCACTCTGTGTCTGGAGCTAAATTCCTTTAGGTGCAGGTCATGGTGCTGCCACCACACCCTGCTTTCCTCCCACGCTGCTCCTACCTTCCTAAAATTGAAGAGGTGACTCAACTGGGAGCAACTTTCTGGATTTCTCTTCACAAACATGAAGATATGTGATGTGTAGATAGCTGAAGGGTTCATTAGGTCGCTTGTGTGGGAATCCTGGGCTCCTTCATTAAGGAAGCAGTTCTGGAGTGACAGCCTTGATTTACCTTGGCAACAAAAGGTTATAGATCATAGAATCATAGAATGTCTGGGCTGGAAGGGACCTCCAAAGGTCATCTAGTCCAACCCCCCACCATAAGCAGGGACATCTCCAACTAGATCAAGCTACTCAGAGCCTCATCTAGCCTGATCTTGAATGTCTCCAGGGATGGGGCCTCCACCACCTCTCTGGGCAACCTATTCCAGTGGTCTGTCACCCTCAGACTGAAGAACTTTTTCCTAACGTCTAACCTGAATCTCATCTTTTCTAGCTTAAAGCCATTACCCCTCATCCTGTCACTACAAACCCTTGTGAATAGGTAACACTGATCAAACAATTTATTCCATTGTACACGTTAAAACATTAAAGCAAGAGGCATTAGAGCTGTGCAATGTTGACCAAGAATTTTAATCTCTTTAAATATTTTTACATACATCTTACTACAAACCTCTGGGGGAATCCTTCTTACAGTCTCTGTATGCTGCTGCAGTTGATGTAGCAAAAGGAAAATAATCTCACAACTAGAGGACAGTAGTTGGGTTTCATCAGGAGAAGTTTCCAGTGCTGCACATTCCATTAGCGATGCCCAGCCTTCAGAATAACCAAGCACAGAGGCACTGGAAAGGGCCACCCCAGATAAAAGCTTCTCTCCTAATGGAGTGCAATTTTCTCTCCTTCTGTATGGCAGGGAACAAAATGTCATCCCCATTTGTTTTCTGCCTTTTTATTTTTTAAAGTTACTTAAAAAATGTCAAACTGTATAGGAGCATCTGTAGTGTCATTTACAAAAGCAGAGATGCATGCTTGATCCCAGTAAATGGTTGGTATCAATGTATGTCACAGAGATATTTTCTGATTGTTCTTTCTTCTTAAACTATATTCTATTTGTACTCATCCAAAGCCCATTTTTTAAAATAGGAATAAAAACCCTTCTGAGATTTCTCAAGTCACGGAAATAGGCCACTTTGAACTTTCTGTCAGTATTCACAGGGCAGGTATTAAAGAAAGTTACTTTAAAGTATCCCTTTGAACAGCAGATCTGTTGAATCGTTCACTTCCAGCTCCTTTCAGCTGAAATTCAGATAAATTATTTGACTTTTCCTCTCCTTTTTAATCCTATTTGAGTTTGGAAGGATTGGTAATTGTTTAGTCTTTGTTTCATGTTACCTACTGCTAAGCATGTGTTTGTTTGGGAGTTTTAATGTTGTGTGTAAGAAACAGAAGATGTCAAACCCAAACTAGGTTTTGTAACAATGCCATTACATAACCATCCAATTAGTAGCTTGTTTGCTATTAATAGCAGGTTCCACATCTAAATCACTTTGTGTAGTGCCACAATAACTGGCAAGAGGCTCCAAATTAGTTATTCATTCTTAGAAGAGAATAAATTAACTTCATGGAGATTTAAAAGATGCAGATGAATGTGCTGTCTATTAGTTGCCAGGCTGCTGTCTCTTCAAATGCTGTTTGCTCTTCTGGACTCACAGGAGATGTTCAGGCCCAGTTGCAAACCTCATATATCCATGTCCATCTTACGTGTATCTCATACTGAAGGCTACCAGAGACAGCGCTCAGAACAAGGGAGTCTGAAGCCAGGAAGACTTCAAAGTCTTTATTTTTAGAATAGTATTTTCTAAAATATATGTATAATTTGGTATTATATTTCATTTTTACATTGACTGACATAACATAACTAATTTGCCAGTGATGGTCGTGTTTTATTGTGGTTCAGCTGGGATTCTACCCCAAAGTGGGTTGTCCCTGTCCTCCATTTCAGCTATTTCATAACATTGGCTACTGCTGGTTGGACGTTTGTCATGCTGCAGCCACTCGAGCACAGAAACCTACTCAGGGGAATCAGAACTCCCTTCCAAAATGCCTCGGCTGGAGTTTGGATCTTATTAAGCTGCCTGAACTGCTGATCACAGAATGTGATCCAGAACTTTTTGTGACTTCCTGTACAAGACGTGGGGTTTTTTTCTTCTTCTTCTTCTTTTTTTTTTTTTTTCCAAAGCAGAGATCAGATATGATTTCTGCTTTTAAAAACAGCTACTTTAAGAGTTGCAGCATGTGAGCTAGTTTGATCTTTCCTTCCTCTGTTCCTGAATTCCAATATGAAAGCAATGAATTAATGAAGAGATTTTTCCATGGCTCAATGACAACATTCTACTCTTCATAACAGAAATTTCCTTTTATATCAGATCTCTCATCTGATATAAAGATGGATCAAATTCAGATATATACATGATTCTGAAATAATTTCTTCTCCTAAGGTCCATATTCCCCTCTGCTTGTATGTCTCTGCTGCTCCTGAATTTCAGACTGAGGTTTTGCATCTCTCACACTCTCCATCTCTTCACTGTATCATGCTCCCCATCAGCTCTTGTCTATGGGGACACAACAGTGTCTTCCACTCCTTTTCCCTAGGGACAAGTTGCTTCAGAAGGAAGGATCTACTTACATCAGTACAAAATAAGTTGCATAATTAATGGGCTTGATTCAGGTTTCTGCTTCTGTGTTGCTTGCTTGTTGATGTAGTTGTTCTTCAGACGCTCTTTACTGGACCTACAGATATATGTCCCTTCCTGGGGAAAAGGAAAACAAAAAAAAAAAGATATATTTCCAGGGTCACCTACATGAGCTGGTTAAAACACAAAAAGGACACACACAATCTTTCATGGGCATATTGAACCATACATTGTAAATCACTAACCATGTTTTTAATTTGATCTGTCACTTAATTTCTTCCTCCTATCCATGTTATTGCTTTCCTCTCTAACTGTTTAAAGTTAATAATCAATGTAAAATTGTAAAACTGAAATATGAAAATGTAAAAGGTGAACTCTTTTTTAATGTCCCTATATTATCCCTAGTGTTCTGTACAAGTATAATCATAAATATTTTTCGTGTATTTTTCTTGCTGTCATGACAACATCTTAATTTATGTTCACATATTAATCATCCATTCCAATGAGATTAATAATTTATTTTATTGGAAAAAAAATGACTAGGCTTATGATAAGATTACAGCACTTTCTGTACTGTCACACTGAAGGTACAACTACTCCAGTGTGTGAAAATGAACAAATGTACAAATGGCAAGCTGAAAATCTGATATTGCCATTAATGGAATGGTATCTTTTGGTATCTAATGGAGATAAAGCTTCCTTGTAGCACAAAATTACTTTTGTGCCTGCTTACAGAACAGAAGTAAATGCTACTCCAGTGCCTGACTTCTTCCCAGTGTTCCTTTTTTTCTGTCTTCCTGACTTCAGGCCTAGGTAGAAAACAGCAGTCCAGTTTTCCTTCTGAAAAGACTCTAAAAGATACTTCCTTGATTTTGACAAATTTCCTGTAAAAATGGGGAGAAAATGAAATTAAAAAGCAGAGGAAGATTCGAAGAATAGATTTTCAAAACTCAGCAAGCCATTCTGAACTGGAACAGTCTGAACAACTCTGAATCCTGTCTGAGTTTCAAAAGAGACATTGCAGCGATTGCATTAAATTAGGCTCCTATTCTCCCATTTTGCTGAAAAAATGAGTGTCATTTTTTTGTAGAATACCTACGTGTGTTACGCTATAAAAATGGCTGGCAAAGTACTTGTAGAAAAGCAGGCTTCCCACTTAAACCCAGCTAACCAAATTCACCATTGGTGTAGATCTGTCGAGTGAGAGACTTACAGAGAAATGACTGTAGCCCATTTTGTTTCATAGAAAAAGTGGATCTGATGCTCAGATAGTCATATATTGTCCAAGTGCTCAAAGCTACTTATATGAGAGAATATTGCTTTCTAAGGAAGGATTTGTAGGATCAAAGTAGCATAAGAGCATAAGAAATGCCCTCCTTTGTCAAGCCCTCAGCCCACCAAGTCCTGTATTTTGTCACTCACAGTGGCAGAAGGAAAAGCCATTCAAGCATTGGAGCACAGAGCCAGGGCTGTGTCCCCAAATCACAGGCAGAGCTGATTCTTCTAACAGTTATCTGTTGCATAGATAAACTGTCAAGAAGGGATGGGAAGCAAGCAAGGGGATAATGTGAAATTCTTCTGTTCACAGGGAGCTATATTGTGTCTTAGAAGATGGCTCTTTAAAGGAAAACATTCAAAGCACTCACAAATTGTTCATTCTATAGTTTACTGAACTTGGGATATGAAGGTAACTTTAGCCAGTGTTATATCTGCCAATTTGGTAGAACACACTAGTAGCCCCCAGTAGCCATCATGCATATGCATATTATTGTTTGGCTTGCTCTCCTGGACAAAGTTTATCTGTGGTGTAAGATTGCTTCTTTACTTCAGGATGTGTAAAATATACTTAAAATATATATATAAAAAAATCATATCTATATCTATTCTGATAAATTCTAGCACCACAAGTCCTTTATAAACATCACGAGAACAAGATAAAGCCAAACCTATCTCCAGATAGTTGTTTCCAAGTAATGAAGGAAACTAGGTGCTCAGACATCCAACTAGAGACAGCCAAGATTAAATGGAGATTTAGTCCAAAAGAGGAGACTCCTCCATCCCCATGAAAGAAACAGGAGTTTGGGTTGTGGCATGAGCAGAGCAGAGCAGACTGATTTTTGATACATCAAAGTTTTTCCTATTACCTGTGCTCTCTTTTCACTCATTAACAGTGACAGACAGGAAGAAATGGTTTCTGTGGGAAACAGTTGTGTTCCCGTCCCCCAGTTTGTTTAAAAAAATACAATCTAGATAGTAGTGAGTGACCTCTTCCCCGTATCTGTATTGCACATATGTACACACACAGATATATATCATACTGATAGATTTCTTGAAAACAGCCTCAAGTTTGTGCTGTCCAGCTTGTGATGAAATACCATGTCCCCAAATCCCATTTTCTTCTGACTTCAGCAGCATGTTACGGTATTTCCAGGGGAGATATAGATGAGTTCCACCGTCTGATTGTGCAATAATAGCTGTTCAAGGATTTACAACCCTTGCTATCTCTTTGTTACAAAGGTAACTGCCAAACGTGAGATTTTCTTTCGGGAAAAACAATTAGCCATGCACAATGAAATCATAGATTACTGCTATTTTGGAACTTTTCTGCACTTTTGGCCGGGTTGCTCTGGAGACTCGTACAACCTCTTGCTGCAAGCCCCTTGCTGGTTTGGACCCTATAAATATCGAGGTCAACAGCAATCTCTGCTTATTGTTGTCCAAAGGAGTATGTTTCTGGCTCCTTTCATGATATCATTGACCTTGAGAAAAATAATTGCTGAGGTTAAAATGTCTCTTGGTGGTCTGTTGAGCAGCAAAATTGCTTACTCACAGCCATGGCAACTACCCCAGGGCCAGTATTTGTGACTTGCCAACAGCCTGCTTGCGACCATTTGTTTTGGAGGTCGGGTGGTTTAGGAAAGATTAAGAAAAATTCTCTGCATTGATCTCAGATTGCCAGGAGAAGTGCCACTTTTTTTATTTGGAGATGGATTGGTGGAAATAATTTTTAAATACTACTGATTATTCATAAGCTGAAAACAATCACTAATTCCTTGCAGCAGCAGAATTTTCTTATTTAAAACGAACATCATTGTTCAGTAATAACTCCCAAATTACCATCTCATTTGCTCTCCCTGAGAGGTACTAGATGTGATTCCTGTGCTCACATAGGGAATCCAACAAATGATAGAAAACTATTCCATAGCAAACAGACTATTAGAAGTTTTGAAGGGAATGACGAGATGCACAGGCCAAGTTTGCTCTCTTGAATTTGTTTTAGGCTGTGCAAAAAGTATCTCAGAAGGCTGGCCTGGACGATTGAAGTGCAGAGATTTATGATGTGCAGCCATGGACTGCTGAGCATCCCAACCTGAAAGAGTTCAGCGTGGCTTACAAGCAACTGAGATTTGTTTTAGGTTCTGCAATAAAAACCAAGCCAGCAGGGCTATGAATGGTCTTCCTTGAACAAGGACACGTGGTTGGTGTACAGGAGTGTTACTTTTCTGGAGTTAACAGGCAAATCGACATGAATGGTGTCGTAATTACCCAATAAAATTTCAGATAGCTCAGAAGAACATGGAAGGAAAGAATGCTTAAAGGATCCTGTTAGAAACCCTCCCTGTCAACCAGGAAAAGAGAAAATCCATAAGAGCATGCCCAAGCATGGGCTAAACCCATAGAACAAAAGGAGAATGTGATAGCAGTGAATATAAGTGGAAACTTGTGTTTTAAAGAAAGGGAAGCAAAGGGCACAAAAAACTGTGTGTGGCAAGCAGAGTTGAAATACTGCACGCTTTTAAACATGTGCTTGGTCCCTACACTGTCCGTGGCAGGTGCAGACTGGTTTGGGAAGGAGTAACGGGAGTTATCACTCACATGTCCCCCAAAATCACCTTGTTTCCAGGAGTTAGATGTTTTTGGCAAGATGAGAAGTCGTGAAATGTCAAGGGTAGGTTGCATATTAGAAAGCAAAGAACAGCAGCCTGCCTCTTCTGAAAAGTAAAAATGAAAAAGTAATTTTGAATATAGAAAAATATAGACAATTTCAGTAAATACAGCTGTCTAGCCAAGAGGCTCAGGGCCTGTTTTGAGCTCATTAATGCCAATGGCAGGTTTCTGGATGCGACAATGAACACAGACACTCCTTTTCTGGGTTGATGGAAGGGTCTGTTCCTCGGACAGGGCATGGTTTTACAGTGATGTCCTAGGGTGACCTTCAAAGGTGTCCATTCCAGAGAGAACTGTAAAAAGTTGTCTGATGTACATTCTCAAGGACACAGTTAGCAAGAAAGAAATCACAGCACTTGGCCCAACCTCCTTCCTCTTGCCCAAGTCAATTATACATAAATTAAGTTGGACTCCTATGTTCTCTTTGTCTCCTCTCGTAGCCTTTCATCAAGCAGTTATTTAAAATAACTATTTCCTTCCTCCATCCCTTGCTGATGTTTGTCAGCATTAGCTGAAATTGTCAGTCCAAGGTGAGAGTCAGCTCAGAGAAAAGGAAATCATAGGGCAGGATCACAAGGCTGATCATTTCTTCTGAACTTGATGCTTTATTTCAGCAACTCTGCTGGATCCCACTCCTTCAAACCTTTACATTTCTCACCAGCTCAGAGGCTCAAATTTCAACATTTTCTTTGCGGTAACTCCTAGCTATGGCGAGCCAAATGTACATATTTTTCAACATAGATAAACCTCCTTCACTCCCATCTGAGAATAAGACTAATATGTGAGCATTCAATATACAATATGTGAGCATTCAATACGTCTTACTATTAACATGGGTACAAAGAAGGCGGCCAAGCCACTAAATTACATGAGATAGGCTTCTCCCAGAGGACAGGAAGGAAGTAAATGAATAGAGGTACATATGTTAGGCAAGGCCGAGTCCCTAACAAGACATCTGTGGAAGGGAGGAAGAGAATAAATCTTTTCCTTATTCTCAGTGGAGCTGCATTCATCTTGCCTCAATTAGGCTTTTCTTACCTCTTGCTTTTCCCCCATGAGCAAGCCAGCAAAAGCTGTAGGAAGGATGGAAAGAGAGGAGCCACAGCGAGGCTGTGTGCCTTCTTAACACAGCCCCAGGGGCAAGGACTGTTTATTCGCCCCTCCTGCTCTAGGAACTTTGGATGTCTGAAGAAGAACCATATTCCATTTTGACTCATGCAGTGCACAGCCTGTAATCTCATGCTCAGCAACAGACACAGACACTTCTTATGTTCTGAGTGCCCACTTCACCCTTACACATGTAGAAATTCCTATGCTCCGTGTAATGCAAACGTTTCTTCATTGTGGAAGTCTTCACAATGAAGTGACTTCATTGTGGAAGCTGACAATTAGTCTAATTCTAATCTAATAATACAAGAGGGTAGGTCTGTACCCCTATAACAGAGCAGACAAGAACACCAAGACACATTTGCATGTGCCTTAGGTTTGTGCAAAATGTGGATTTAGAGCCTTTGTATTTAGCACCTTCAGAGCCTGTACTCTTCCACAACGTTGAGACACATTGATAATCTCTTTGGAGCAAAGGACACAGACTGCAGAAAGAGCCATAAAAAATGATTCATGGATTTCTTACTAAAATGCCATTTACATTTGTTGAAATCACATTCCACTGCAGTCAGTGAGATCTACCTTTTCTATTTCTGCTAAAAAAATAAATATATATCTTCATCAGTCCGTCCACCTATCCTGATGTATCACAGCAACACAAATCCCTACAACCATCAGAGGATTAACACAACATTCCCACCAGGCAGGGCCCAGAGAGTACCTTCCTTCTTCATCATCACACATCCCCTGGGAATGCCTGAGCCTGGAGCCAGGCAGAGCCCCAGCCCTGGGTGCAGCTGCCCAGCCAGAAGATTCCCAGGGCTCTGGACATTGAGCAAACTTCCTCTAGCCTTGCCTAAACCCTCACCACCTGGAGAAATTCAGCTCTTTCCATTTGCTTTGCGACTCCCACAGCTCTTTCCCATCAGACATCTGTGATGGTCCCAGTCTTCTCTTCCTTTCTCATTCCCCTTCCATTGCATCACACAATCCCCTCCCAGGTGACCTGCCCTGGAGCAGAGAAAGCAAGACCCAACGCCCGTTGGCTTTACTGCTACAACATCATTCTCCTTGACTTGGCCTTCCACCACTTTCCCTGCCCGATTCCTATTTACAGCTTAAACTCTTTGAGGCAGGAGCTGTCTCACACTCCTCGTTTTCACAGTGCCTAGCACAACAGTGATCTGCTTTGTGACCTTCAGATGGTCTTTTTTTTCTTCTGGCCTTGGCTTATGTAATGCATATGATTCATTAAGCTGAAGTCTCCCGTAACACAGAACATCTGTGTTTGTTTTTTTATTTTTTCCTTATTTTGTGAAGTTGTCAAGTCAGCTTTGGGATATTTTGTCTAAACCTGATCCTTAGAAAGTTGATGTAAGTAGGCTGGGAAATCCTTTCCAATTTCATCTTTTGGGGATAATCCCATGTTGGTATATGCTATTTCCTGATGAGATGTTTCTGTTAGGAAAACATCTTTCTTTACAGTTGCGTTTTTCATCTAGTTTTGGAAAAGGTAATCCTTGGGTCAGTAACACTTTCTGTGGTCCTGTTAAGCTTGGCAGTTTTCTTGTCTTGTAATTCACAGCAACTTTCTACCCTATGTATATTCCCTTGAAAGGTTCCCTCCATCTGTTTTGTATTTTAATGCATGGATGAGGCTCTGCATCTTGGGTGATGTGGCCATTGCTACACAGGACATGATCTGTTGTGCCTTTAAAAATGTGCCAGCTTGGCAAATTAGAGGGTAATGATTTACAGTCCAAATGCTTCTCATTCTCTCATTACTGGTCAAACAATGACTTTTTTCAAACGTCAGATGACAGATGGTGAAGATAAATTTTATCTCCTCTTCTTCCAAAACTAGCAAGGAAGAAGTGAAAAGAGGGGAGAGTGGGACACATGCTTCAGCTTTTAAACATATTTGGTTTTAATCAGCATTTAAGACCTGACCAGTTCTACAGTTAATCACAATTCTTGCCCTTATTTTAGTCAAAATTTCATACTATGAAATCCAATCCAAAACTGACAAACTGTTTGCTACTTTTTATTATAAAGCTTGTCTGCTTTTGTCTGTAAGATGTAGTGATGTCATAGAATCGTAGAACAGAATCACAGACTGGTTTGGGGTTGGAAGGGATCTTTAAAGGTCATCTAGTCCAGCCTCCCTGCAGTGAGCAGGGACATCTGCAACTAGAACAGGTCACATAGAGTTGGTAAATTACTCTAAGTGTTTAATCATGAAAAACAAATTAAGCTACATTGTAAAAAGTTTGTTTGTATTTTTTTCTGAGCAGTTACTGTTACTACAATTTATTGGCAGCAAAGTGACCTGTTCTAGGAAGATGAAATAAACAGTTGAAAAAATGTCTAGGGAATACACTTCATAATCCAGAATTTTATGTATAGTCTAGAAAGTATATATTTGTATTACATCTATACAAATGGGTACACACATTTTTTTTCTGTCTCTTATCAGATTATTATTTTGCTGGTGATACAAGTTATCCCGAGGATAACATTCTTGAAAAGGACAGTTTGTAGCAGACACCAAACAGTGGGTGAAATTTAGCTGGAAGACATCTTAACATATATATCTTGCTGTTACAAAAAAAACCCTGTACGTAGACAAAAAGAAGAAGAAAAGGCTAGAAAGGTCCTATCTGAGAAATGCATGTTATTGCTATGCTACAAGCCACAAGATTCAAAGAGCTCTGGAAATTCCCTGGAGAGATGAGAACCAAGACTGATGAGATTATTCATCTGCCTTTTCTAATGCATTTGCTGAGTTGTTTTGTTCAGAGAATGAGGAAAATGTTTGTTTTATTCTGTGCTGGAGATATTAGTGTGCGTTCTCATTTTCAAAGCAAAACTCTCTTGTCATTTCAAATGCACCCACCTTTTCCTTATTCTCAATAAATGTCCCTCAGGTGTAATGAAAATGGTCTGTCTCATTTTTGAGCAAACTATGACAATACCTTCTGTTCACTTCTGTTCCAAAACTTTCCATTAGTGGAACCTGAATCTATTTTTTTCTACCTTAATGGAAAAGGACAGGAAAAGATTTAAAATTTAAGTAATTTAAATAACAGCAGCAATTTTTCATCTTTCTCAGCTGCCGTGGCCAAAGCTTCTCCTAATGCTCCTCAGAACGCTTGTCTGCTGAAGAATACTTCTCCCCTGCCCATTTAGCTGATGCTAGCAGATGCTTAGCCTGCATGTCAGCCCTCCAGGGATGGAGCCATAAATGCCTTCCTCAAAACTGCATCAAGTACCATTCCCCTCGCACCAAAACTTAATGACTCCACATAAGAATCAAAAAACAAATGAGGCCACTCACTAAGAGGAATCCAAGTTATAGTTTACTTTCCTATCCTTGCTTGAACTCGGCCTTCTGCAAACCACTGCAAGGCTTTCTCTCTTTAAAATTCATGTATTCTATGGATGGTGCTCGTAGCATCTTGATGACAGGGCTGACAGGCAACAGGGCAAAACCAAGCCCTGAACAACCATTTTATCTGATCACCTTGTATAGTGTACATCTGTGACCAAAAAAAGGGAATGATTTTCTATCTGACTGAAGGCAGACAAAAATAGAACATAAAAATAAGAGTTTGAATAAAATAAATCTAACCTATGTGAAACGAATGGCCTGTGTACTAAGTGGAGAGTTTTACTTGTAGCAGTTGGAATATGACTGTGTAAGAGTCGTGGCATTTAGTATTTTATCAGCGTTTATGGGTTGGGGAAAAGCTTAAAATGTGTTAGAAAAAAGAGGGCAAATGAAAAGATACGAGTTGGTGTGTTTTTTTGTTTGTTTGTTTTTCTTTTCTTTTTTTTTTTTTTCCCCTGAGAACTCAGTTTTAGAGCTAATCCTATGCTTTGTGCGAACCTGACTCACGCGTTCTGCGTGAGGGGGTTTGGCAGAGCTCAGTGTTTGGTACCAGCACAGGGTTGCCCTGAATGCTGCTAACACTATCCTGGGTGGTTAAACAAACAGACAAAAAAGATTAATCATGTGTTCTGAAGACTGAAAATTTACTAAAGAAATTTGAATTGAGGAAAACACAACAGCGTATTTTCTAACCATTTTGGTAACATAGATAAATATGAAACTCAAGGGAAAGGTTAGTTTTGTAAGGTTGGGTATACTCAATTAAAAAAAAAAAATCAATTATAAATACCAGATCCTCGTGTAATGTAATTCACTTCCCTCCCATTGATTCAAGTAAGTATTAAATTGACTTAAAGGCAGCTACATCAACTCCTATCACCAAGGGGTTTGGTTCTGCATATGTAAGGACTTGATTTCTTAAAGTCTTTTACATTTATCGTTCCCATGTTGCACAGAGAGGCTGATTGTATCTCAGCAAAGCACAGTCTGCCAAACAAATTACCAAAACCCACATTCCTCCTCCCCACATGACCTGAGTGCAGATCATTCTGTGTGGGAACATGTATGGATACAGAAATACACATACACACACACATAAAAGTGTATATAAACAAAATTATATATTTTATATTTATATATATTATATTTATAAAA
>NW_008622002.1:0-2292 GCF_000691845.1 Merops nubicus
GCTTGCTCGGGAGGATGTTATGAGGGATTGTACCAAACGCCTTGCTAAGGTCAAGGTAGACTACATCAGCTGGTCTCCCTGCATCTGCCCATTCAGTCACCACACCATAGAATGCTATCAGATTAGTCAAGCATGATTTCCCATTGGTGAATCCATGCTGACTAGACCTGAGAACCTTCTTCTCTTCCACGTGCTCAGAGATGACCTCCAGAATAAGCCACTCCATCATTTTTCCAGGGATGGAGGTGAGGCTGACTGGTCTGTAGTTTCCCAAATCTTCCTCCTTGCCCTTTCTGAAGACTGGATTGACATTGGCTTTCCTCCAGCCCTCAGGCACCTCTCTCATCTGCCAAGATCTAGGGAAAATTATGGGGTTTGGACAACTGTATTAATCAGAACAACCGCATTAATAATTTTTTATTTATTGGACATCTTCTCCAAAGAATTTTCAAAGACTGGAGTAAAATCTTCATGGAGTTACTAGTACTATTTATGGAGTTGCTAGTACTGTTACCCATCATTTTACATTTTATTCTACAGCGTATTTTATACTGTACTTTTAAGTTAGTATTTCAATCACCATGGCAGTAATGTTTATCCAAAATATTTAAGATTATACTACTGCATTATATTTGCTTTTTTCAACTCCTCACAAATAGTACAGTATTTAAGAACCACAAGACCCTAGGTGGTCACCTTGTGCAATCTCCTGCTCAAAGCAAAGTCAACACTGAAAGACCAGCTTGCCCAGGACTTTGTCCAGTTGGATCTTGAAAACCTCTAAAGACAGGAATGTGAGAAACCTTCTGGGCAACCTGTCCCAATGCCTAACTGTCTTCATTTCCTTACTTCAAACTGGAACCTCCCCCTCCCCTGTTCCAACTTGTGCTGTTTCTTGTTCCCCTGTAGTGCACTTGAGTAGAAAGAGTGGCTCTAGCTTTTCAATAAGTATATAAAGGCTGCCATTAGGTCACCCTGAGCCCACAGAAGATGACATCCAACACCCTACCTTTGTCTTCAAATCGAGCTATTTTGTCACAACAGACAAGCCAGCTGGTCAGGCATGATTTGTCCTTGGTTGAATCCCAAGCTGACTGTCCCCAGTTGCCATCTGCTCCTTCTTCTGCCTCCAGATGGTTTCCTCCACGATCTCTCCACAGATGGTACGAGTGAGGCTGACAAGCCTGTAGTCCTCCGGATTCTTCTTGCCCTTTGAAGATGAACATAAGATTTGTCTTTCTCCAGTCTTCAGGGATCTCCCCCAATCTCATGGCCTTTCAAAGATGACTGTGTGGCTTCATGAAGACACCATCAGCTCTCAGCACCCTTAAATGCAGTCCCTGGGCACATGGACTGATAAACAATCCCCATTTCCATCCTTTTCTACAAGTTCTTCCTCTTCTTGAACACTGGTTTGGGGCATGAAGCCTAGGAGACCTCATTGGTGAGGTCCAAGGCAAAGACAACAACAACTATCTCACCCTTATCTGTGTCTGCTGTTCACTAAAACACTTGTCCCACTCAGCAGCAGCACCATACTGTCCTTGTGAATCCTTTTTTGCTAAACACTTCATTCCATTGACATCACTTGATAGTTTCAAATCCAACTTAGCTTTGACTTTCCTAACACCATCCCCACATGCCTGGGTGTAACTTCTACATTTCTCCTTTGTAGCCTGGATCAGCACTTCCACCTCCTCTATGTGTCCTTTTTGCATTCGAGCTCTGTCACAAGTTCCTTGTTTAATCAAGCCCTTCTCATGAATAGTAGGGTTGCAACAAAAATCAGTTTTATAAAAAATATTTACTCAAGTAAATGTGGTAGTCAGAACTATGCAAGTGAAATTTGCTAGTCTCTGCTACCACCAAGCTTCAATATTCTGCAAAAATAGACCTGAAGATGCTGTTTAAACAGGAATCACTGCTCATTAGTTTAAGTCACTGGTAAATTAAAGCTCTCTCTTTTTTTTTCCACCTTTCCCTAATTCAACATTTACCAAAATTTGTCAGGTTTACAAATTTGCTGGATACCATCCTCCTGGCAATTTCTCAGTGGAAGAAGCAAACTTTAGTTAAAGTGAATTTCTAAATTAGCTACACCCAAGCCACGTCCTGCTCCTTTGCAAGGCACTTGCTGCTAATTTTCCCGTCGTTTCCTTTAAGAAGGCAGAACAGGCCTCTCCTGTGAAAGCCCTTCTTTGAAAATAAAATGCCTAAAAGAGTGAAGCGCTACCATTTTCTCATCCAAAAATCCCCCGCGCTCCCCGGCCGGGCAACTCCACACGGCTCCAG
>NW_008622003.1:0-780 GCF_000691845.1 Merops nubicus
AACCCTATCCCAGCCGAACCGGGACAATTGTTGAGGAGGGAAGCTTTCAACTGCAGTTCTCTGGGGAGCTGTGCTGGTTTGACATCATTTATTGCTGTTGCTTTGCAGTGGTGACATGTGTTAGTGATGGGCCAATACTGTAGCAGAAAATCAGAAAGGAGATTTGATAAGAGACCAGCAAAAACCTGAAACAGATATTGCAGAGCTCCACTTGGTACATCACAGTGAGAAAGCTGGAGGGGCAGGAGGTGCTGAAGGCTAGTAGAGAGCTGTTAAAAGCTCTCCTTGAACCTGAGTCCCTAGTGTAGGCAATAAATGGTAGGTAACCTTAGCCTTTTCTTGAGCTGGAGTACAATCTGACTTCCGATGGTGCCTCCCAAATGATTTTTTTGTCTCACTTCTGTAATGTTATTTTACATACATTACCAACAATTTAATTGGAAATTGACCTTTTTTTTTTTTTTTTTTTCTGCTGCTGTTGAAATAAACTAAATCTTCCACATCAGGCACGGTCTACATGTTCCCTGTGTGGAAAAACCCAATCCACTGTTTTTTTCTAACTTTCATGAAAGTAGTAATAATTCATAATAGTACATTCTGCATTAATGAAAGTTTCGTTGATGTAAAGGCAGTGTTGGTACAGTAGGAGGGATCCAAATACACTGATCTTTATCTGATAGAGGTAAGGAATTCAAGATTTTTTTTTAAAATCAGTTTTACAGTAAAGTTATTAGAATGATAAGAAAACTGAACTCTGAAGTCTAAAACATTTATAGCAAA
>NW_008622004.1:0-3747 GCF_000691845.1 Merops nubicus
GGGTGCTCCGGGGAGAGGGTGCAGCAGGGAGTGGGTGTGGGGAGATGGGTTGTACCACGGAGAGGTTGCAGTGCAGAGACGGGGTGCTCCGTGGAGAGGGTACAGCGGGGAGATGGTGCACTAGAGGAGGGGGTGCAGGGTGACATGGTGCAGCCGGGAAGGCGGCAAAGGCACCACCATGGCCCGGGGGATGCCGTGCGGGTGAGGCACACGGATCTGGGGTGCCAGGCCAAATCGGCATCCCACCCAATGGCAGTTTGAATGAACGGTGTCAAAAGTGAGTGATATATTTCAGATAGAGATGTACACACATACACGGTGGGCTGGGCTGGGCTGGGCCACCAATATAGACCTTGAGGCATCTGGGATAAATAATCAATATGTGCTCAGCTGTTTCTTGAAAGGTGATTTATTTGGGTTATTTTTCTTAGAAAAGACTTTTCCCTTTAGCCTGGGACTTCTTAAAATACTGCCGGCAGCACCTTTTTAATTCCAAGGAAGGAATAGTCCAGGAGGGAAACAAGCGTATCACTTTTAATACTGGAAGTGGCCCCAGAACTGCTCGTTAGAAAATGGAGCTTTAAAAAGTATTAATGCACAAGCCGTTCCCACATGCAGCAATACCACAGAAACAAAGTGCGTTGGTTGAAAGCAGGTGGAATTGTGTGTTGTTATTATTTTTTGAAATCGAGGAGTCTGAGTCCTTGCAGCATGGAGCTATAGGAACACACCTCCTGTGAGGTGAGGAGAGGAGGATGCTCAGGAGAGGAGAGTCACTGGAAATAAATAAGGATAAAATGGTGACAAGGCTGGAGGTTGCCAAAAGCACCAGGAGTATGTAGGCAGAGAGACTCTGGCTGTTATTTACCATCCCTGTTTGACACAAAGACCTTCTAAAAATACAGAGGGAAGCACAACTAGGTGATGGGGTGACATAGATACGCTTCAGCCATCACCCACACAATTGCGACACACCAGTGCCCTCCTCCCTCCATCCTACCTCCTTCCAATGCTGTCTTCCCCAAGTCCTGCCTTCACATCCACTCAGATGCTGAAGGGCTGTTCTCAGCTTTTCCCCAAGCAACGACATTTTGGAGGCACACAGCTTGTCCCTGAGCAATCCTCCACCTCAATCCTCATTTCTGGCTGGATTTTCCTGTAGGAATGAGTTTTTCTTTCCTTCTCTTTCTCAGTCAGAAAAAATGTGGTTAAGTGTGTCAAGTCTCAACTGTGTCTTTCTGGAAGCAGCACATTTAACGCTTCAATAATTATTTGCTTTTTCTTGCAAGATCAAGGAGACCTATCACAGCAGCTGCTCTGAGCTCCACTGTTCATATCAAATTGAACCTTTGCTCAGTCCCTGCATGTATTTCCCTCTCCTCCCACGTTAAAAATTGACAGCAGTAGGAAAAGGGCTTTAAAATAAGGATTTTGTGCATCCTAGCCCTCTGCGATGACCACGGGGCATCCACATTGGCAGATGATCCCACATGCATCTCAGCTGAAGAGCTGCCTCACAGACCACAAACAGGACATCCCTCTCTGGGGACATCGACCTCTCCCCAGTACAGTTTGCATCATAGTCACATAATGGGATTAAAAGCCTCAAAATGGCAACACTGGGGTTAATGCAGCCTGAAGGAGCTGGAAAAGGGAGATTAGAAAGGCAGGAAAGAGGGAGGAAGGAAGTCCCCAGGAAGGGGAAGGTCCTGGGAGGGCAGGTGATGCAGCTTCAGCAGTGCTTTGGGGCAGAACCACCTCTTCACACCATAAACTACCCCACACAATGCTTTTTTTTGACTGGGTGAGCAGAGATGTATTTAGCCCATGCAGCCCTCCCCATGGGGTTCCCTACAGGGGCTCAGTGCCTGCAGCTCCAGGGGAGGGCAGGGACAGGCAGGTCTGGCAGACCCTGAACTGCCAGAACTGCTGCAACCACTCTCTCCTGTTATATATTTAGAGATTACAAATTTAGATTATATATTTAGAGATTTATTCCTATTTAAAAAGGAGCTGGAAGCACTCACCTGAAGACAGATTTAGGTAGAGTTTAAACATTTCCAGGGAGTATTTGACAACAGCAGGGGAAGACAGGCTGCGAGCAAAGGCTAAGAGCAGCAGAAAGGCCAATAATTCATTAGCAAACCCATGCTGAGCGTCTGGGCACTCGTTACAACGCATAGAAACAGGAATTAAACACAAGCCCCGAGATCAATACCCCGCACAATTAAACGAGCTGGCAGGGAATGGCTTCTTAAGAGCACAGGGAGCAAGAGGGGTGAGGATATCATCACCAAAAGGAAACCCTGTCTTTTTAGGTCAAATAGCTCCCACTACCCTGCTAGAGGCATCTTCCACTCTTGGAATACTTACATAAAACAATATATTTAAGGAGGCTTTCTCCTGGTGCCTGTAATTACAGCCATCTGAGTATTGGAAAGCTGCTCCTGAGAAGAATGGAAGTGGAAAAGCACACCAGCATTAGCAATTTATATTATTGCTGTGGGAAAGGCTGAAGTGGAAAGGTAAAGCCTCAAACTCTCATCAACCATCCTGACACTGCTGATGGAGGCATGGATGCTGTCCTCCCGCAAATACTAATTTAAGAGAGAGCAAGTATGTGATGAGCCACGGGCAAACCCAACACTTCAGCTCAGACCTGAGCAAGCCCCAAAGTGCTTGGATTAAGTAAACCGGGTAGGAAAAAGAAAAACGCCAAACAGTCTCTTAGTCCACGTGTGCATCACTTTCATGTTGTTTAAATTTAGGATTTACCCTCTTTTATTCCCACAGATGTCTGGGACTTTGATTCTTGCAAAATCCCACATGCGGAGATCAATGCGTGTGCAAAATCCCGCAGGCGCATTGAGCATGGGTGGAGAAGGAAATTCAGGGGGATATCGGGTCCAAGTGCATCTTATCTCCTTTATTTAGGGGAAAGGTTGGTGCTTTCAGACCAACGCACAGTGCAGCCCTGAGATAGGGAGGCAGAGCCTACCTGCTGATAAAGGAATGATGCTGGCAATTTTCCATAAGTTGAACACCACAATGACTGCTCATGGAGAAATAAAATATGATGGGGAAGTGCCCATGGGCTGGGCAGTATGATGGTCCCTGTCCCGCTGCAGGAGCTCAGCTGCAAACCCCAAATTACCCAAACATGCAGCGTGTTTTCCTCCCATCTCCTTTTCGGGTCCAGCATCTCCATCAGAGATGGTCAGACTTCTGCATGCCACCGCACCCCAGCCCTGCAGAGACCCCTCCAAGTGTCTGGTAATACCATAAGCCTCTCCAAGAGGTTCATCCTAGAAATCCCTGCAGTGTTTTCATTGGAGGAGGGCAGTGGTAGCATTCAACAGCCTCCTGCATTCCTGAAGAGCAATTGCCGTATATTTAGACCTCTGGAAGATGTATTTTTTAATGAGGGGTTCATTAAGGCATAAAAAGAGCCAACCTAAAAGGCATCTGGAAGCAACTAAAATTAAAACACCTAAAATTAGCCTCCCCAGCAGTGAATGCTCCCTGTGATCTAGATGCCAAGGTGCACATGACCCAGGCGTGCCCGTCTCATTTTCCCTTCCCTCTGCCATCCAGTTGTCTGAGCTGTCAGACTTGGCTGCAGCAGCCCACGTGCTCACCCACCACCCTGTAGGAAAACACATCCCCCCACCGGTCCCTTCCTTGGCTCAAAAATTAGCCTTCAAGTTTACATTTTAGGACTGTCCCATCTCAGAGATAGCTAAAAAA